>NC_059183.1:11599244-11899244 GCF_020631705.1 Daphnia magna
GAAAAAAAAAAAAAAATGATAATTGTTGACGTCGTAACTCAAAAAGAGGGCAATGCCAAATGCCGCGCAATCGAAAGCAGCGGTGCAAACAAAGAAACTAAAGAGAATAAGCCGGACACACAACAAGATGATGGAAAGAGATTTAAACGAAATTCAGTCAGAAAACAAAATAGTTGAAGCATATGTTGGCCTTTTGTATGGGCAGCTCTTCTCTCTTTAGCAATCCGTCCCACGCTCAACCGCCCTTTTCTCGTTCCTCTTCTTGACAGCCACCCCATTCGATCTCATCCGTTCATCCGCATCTTACAAATATCGTCCGTCTCATCCAGTCAGTATATGCTGCCGGAAACGCGCCGGAGAAACCGGAAAAGACCTAGTTTCAACCGAATTCTTGACGAGGCGTATCGTGGACGATGCTTTTTGGCATTGAGCGCAGTAGTGGCATGAATATTAGAAAGCGGCACCAACGGTTTTAAAACCGCGTGTGCGTATACCCTGTCCTACGCTAAACACGTGCATGTAAATAAAGAAGTGGATGTCAAGAATTGATAGGAATACGGCCCCAAACATCCGTTGGTTTTGCAAGCAAAGTCTATGCCAACCGTTGATTAAACATTGACCCAGCCATCTTGTGTGCATGCAAGAAAGAAAATGGGATCCGCATGTTTGATTTCCGTATAGTGGGCGATAGTGGGTACACGTCAGGCGTGAGAACCCACACACACACAAAAAAAAGGAATAAATACATAAAATCTTGATGGGTATTCCTCGTCGGCCTGTTAGATTACAAAGAAAACTCTGTACTCTTACGCAAATTTTAGATAACTGCTTTGTCGAGTTTTGCGGTGCATTTTCCCTGAGACGTTTCATCGTTGCGTTTAATAATGCCGTAAAGACCAAGTGCAAAGTGATGCTAAACCCACAAACAATCAACGCACTCCTCAGTAATTAGTTTCGCTACCAAACAGCAAGGTGAAACTCGTTCAAATCGCATTTCTGAGTTATCTGATCAAACGTGAATAAGCGTTAAAGTTTTCTGGTTTTCTCTCACAGAACTTTCAAGGTCTAATGTCGGCGACGCGACATTGATTTTCCATCGAAACGCTAATGGACAACTGTCTGGAAAATATGAGCTGTTCATCGACTACTCTTAGTTGCAGCTCGATTTTATTAACAGTTTAAAAGCCTAATTTGCATACCGAGGAAAACTCATTACAGTTCTTCCTGTCATCAAAGGAGTTGACCGTCATTTCTCTTCGATTGATGGGTGTGTCCGAGTAAAGACGACCTCGAGGCCAAACGGGAATACATTAACGAGAGTGTACACACACACACACACACTGTATATTGCAGAAATCTCGTTGTTGATAGCAAAGTGCTTGCACGCAAACCGGGTGGAAGTAAAGGCTCTTTAAATCCGTACACACAAACACCGTTAGTGATCAAAGCACTTTAGCCTTTTAGCAAAAGCTGTGAATATGTTTCTCGATTCAATCTTTTTCTTTTCGACTTTTATTTAAATTTGGCTCACGCTTTCATCTTTTCAAATGTGTTTTCTTGTGTTGAGCACTTCTATAGACCCATCAACTCATGGCGTGTGGCATACTACTCTTCAAAGCCGACGTGAAACAAGTGCTGGCTCGCAAAGTGCATTTAGCGAGGCCTCAGAAAGTTTTCGTCTTGTGGCTTTTTGTGTGAGACTTTTATAATACAAGTCGTAAAACGACGGAAAATGGCACGGTAAAAGCGCGTTACACCCAACTACTTTTGTTGTCCGTCCATGCACTCATATAGTTACGCCAAGTCCATAACAAACGAAAATGAATCGCTGGACAGAATCTGACATTTGGTATTTTGTGATGTAACTCCCCATTTATATATGCCCATCTCCGATTACGACATTCGAATGAAAGTGGTGGTAGCATTTGTTCGGGAGTATCACTGCTCATTTATTGGCTAGCTGGTAGCGATCAACGTGACGATGATGACGACCGGAGTAAGTCACTTTTCTCGTACATTATCCTCATCTTTTTACAGCCATTTAAAGGTCAATTTTGACAAGGAAAGGCCAGTCTATTAGGCAATGTGTGTGAGACCCCTCGCAGCCAATCTGAGAAATATAGCTTGATATAATTGATGGAGCCGAAGTGTTAGCACAGCTGCGGCAGGGTGACGTGCACCTCTATCCCATCTGCTACCAAGTCATTTCTTTCTTTATTTGTTGTAAGCTATAGCCGACAGCATAGCAACAGACGAATCTTTTTCTTTCTGTTTCCCACAGCTTTTCATTTATTTTATTATTCTTTCTTAACATATAAAAGACCAATCCTCGTCTCAAAGAAATATATATTACAATGCGTTGTGGCCGAATAGAACGATTGCCTGAAGCGACTTCTTTCTCAGCAGCTTATGAGAGACTCTATCGACTGCAAAAACTAACAGTAGCCTCTCTTCTTTTTCATTAGCCGCTGTTTGATTTGTTGCATCCAGGAAATGAATTGCCGGCTATCGATCGGAATGTCGACACATTGGCACTCGAATGCCAAAATAAAAAGGAATAAACACCAAAATGCATGCAGAATCTCATAACCAATCTTTTCTTCGTTTCCTTCATCCTGTCTACTCTTATTTACCCCTTCGCTTTTTTCTTCGTCCCGTTTGCACGCAGTTAGTTGAAAACTGCGTTGCGATTTACCTAGACGCGAAGATCGCAGTTTCATCAATTTCGTTCGTAACGCCTTGATTTTTTTTTGTGAAGCGCACTCTATTTAATCATAACGTTGAAAATGAAGAGGAAATTGCGTTTTTGCGTGGCGTATACTTTGCGATTGTTTCATGATTCCAAACATTATTTTTTGCCACCTCTCGTGTTGTTCGACAAAAAAGAACGGTGACGCTATTTAATATGTTACTTTCGTGAGTTGTGGGCAGTATTCACGGCACGTTTGCCCCGCCTTTTGTTTACTTATCGCGAGCTTTACATAATCACTGAGCGTCTTGTGTTTGATAGCATCTCGACGAACGCTTCGGAACGCTGCGTCCACATCCCCATGTTGCGTGCCTGTCCATTTTATCCGACTTCGTGTTTATTAAACTGATGATCTCTCTTTTTCTCGCTAATGACAAGCTATTCACAATTGAGGCCCATATCGTAACAACCCAAAAACCATTAGATCAGCCTGCTGGGCGTTACATTTTTCCGTCAAAGTTCTCTTTGCCCGAAGAGGTCACTCTCGAGGAAGGAGACGAAGGTTGATGGGGAATTAATTCGAGCAACACGGATTCGCGTTTTTGGATACGTTGCAGATCACCACTGTTGTACAACATTGTAATATGCGCGTTGAATGTAAGAAAAAAACCTGGATGATGGAGTAGATCCTCATCTTGTCTCAGGTCCTGAAGAAACATGTGCTGCTCCAGCAACCTCACTCAACGTGATGGATGGCTGACGCAGCGTATCATTTCCTTTTTCCTTGCTCTTTGTTCTAGGCTCTCTTTCGCTCTCTTTTGTGAATACACGCAGCAGACACGGCTCTTAGTATGTGCTCCGCCGCACTCGCCATTTGCACGTATATATCCCGATGTGTGTGCGGGAGCTTATCTATATAATTCACCGGGAAACCTAATCTCTTTTAACGGTTATATGTATGTGTGTGTATGAAAAACGCACTAAATTCTCATTAATATGGTATGGGGCATCATGTTCCCTATTATTTTCTTTTTGCAGGGGACAGACTGCACATTGTAACTGACGAAAACTAAGAAATTTATGGCCGACAATGGATGGCCATGCAGTAGAACTGTTAAATCCCTTCCAGCGTAGCAGCTTGCTAGAGGGCATCTATAGTATTTAGACCATTATTAGTGTAAATTAGTGAGTGCTGTCGCCGTTCAACGCGTATATAAACGTAGTCAACAGAGGCTAAGTAAAAAGGAAGAGGACAGCAGACTGTCTTCATCCCGGAAGATGTACGTTGTCAGACTTGATTCAGCACGACTGTGTTTTCCTCGCTGTGTCACTTTGGCGAGTATTTGATTAGTTTTTGGTGGTTATATTAAACGAAAAGCTGAAGACTACGTCGTAGATTCTCCGTCTCTATTCAACGTTTACACGATCGATGACCAGTAACGTCGACGTTGATGCGAATTGCAATGCTGATGAAACGCGTAAAGCTGACAGCAGTTTCCCCTTTGTATAAGTATGGACAGTAGACAGCCTTGTCAATCACTCTTGTTCACTTTTGAAATAGAATGCCCGTCAACGGAAATGAACTCTTCTGATGCTGCCCTAGGTAAATAAAGGTCTTTCTGCAAGGCAACTATATTAGATTCCACACGTATAAGCGAAGATGTGTTGAACTAACTGGCATTGATGAGCGCAGTAGCTGTTAGATGCGCATCACAACATCTACTCTTGTTACCATTTCCTGAAATCGGGAACTGTGCGAAACTATAAGCTTAGCTGGAAACAAGCAAATAGCCAAGATTTTGTGTTGCCTCTTGGGTGAACTAGTTTGCAATCTATCGGCGCGTCGGTGCAACTATTCCACTTGGAAATACGTCGTTTATATCCTGAAGGGGTTGGTATACTAAAACATTGAACCAAACATATAAGATATGCAGCCGAATCGATGTCCGTCGTCATGCCGCAAGACTGCATCTGTCGTGATTTCATTGGAAACCTTCTGACATATTGTGATATACGGACCCCGGAAACCCTTTACTCAAAGAATATTAATAATTTGTAGATAAGTTGGCATGGTACAAAAAAATCCACTATGTACGCAAAGTTCTCGGAATGCATTACTCTTTTTCCAGCTTTCAATTGTGAATTTTTCAACTGTGTCGAAAGTCAGGTCGTAGGGAACACACGCAGTCATCCGAGTCCGGAAAACAAAGGCGTATATACACTGAAGAGAGAGAGAGAGAGTAGCCTACTTTATTTTATTAGACTATATTTATACTTCGAATTCTAAAGTTTTCATTTCATCTTTTGATGATAGTTTATTGTTGGCTGTTGATGTCAAAGTACCAGAAAAGTCCTTAGCACGATGGCTATTTCAATCTCTGTCGTCTTTTTTCTTTTTTCTTTGACAGGTCCGTCCGAAAAGGAAATAGTAATAAGTCGGAGTCTCTTCGGTAAGTGTTTAGTTATCGTGTAACTGCTGCTATTACTTGTTGTGTGAATCAGTCGGATCGACAATATATAGAGGAAAACGCCAGAATCACGACATGCGACAGCGTCAGGTGAGAAATTGACACGAGATAAGGTTCTCTTGGATCGCCTTTGAAGTGAAGCAAAGACATCAATCGATCAATGCAACTACCCGCTCTACTCGGAAACCTTGTGTCTGTAATTTAGACGAATCACGCACGCATTACGTATTGGATTCAAAGAAGGTGTACAGACATTTTAGCGATACGCCGTGTTATAGTAATTCTGGTGTGCATTTTTATGATGATGATAATAGGAGGAATAAAAGGATTTTTTAAAATGAAAATGATTGACGTGTGAACCAAATTAAAGGTCTAGACAAATTTTGGCTCGTACATCTCTTTTAAATACAAGGATATCCAACGCAAAGCATTGAAATGCGACTAGAGAAAGGTTTGCACATAAAATTGGTAAAAAAAATTAATAAGAATGTATACCGATTAAATATCTGGACAAAGCCCACATTAAACATACATCTATAAACTATGTACATTTTAGTACCGAACGTTGGATAGGGATCCATTTTTTGTTTTGTTTACTGTACGCGGCGTCTCATCTTCTATTCAAGAGGAATCCACGTTTTGTAGAATCGAAAATACTGAGACGGGATTTTAGACGATTGGAATGGGTTGTTCCCATATGGAAAACAAGTTGATCTTCAATCCAGGACACGTAGCACTTATATATATATGCGTATATATATATGAAAGCGAGTCGCTGGTCCGAGTCCGTCGCTCCTGAGGGGTTATGAGCTATACTGATTATAGTTGGTGGCCAGTCAGCTATACGAGACTTGTGCGTGACGGCATTGTTATTACTGTTACATGTTTGTCATTAAAGATATGGCAACCCTGTATTGTTTTCCTAATAAGACGCAAAGAATACTTGAGATCCGATTGATTTCTCCCAAAGTCTATATCCTATAAGAAATCATGAAGTTGCACTTATTCCATCTCGTTTGCTCTATTGACACATCACTTGTGTTATGATTGGCAAATAGAACGTCTTTCATATATAAATAATGTAGCTTATATGGAGCAATAAAAGCCTTCACTTCCGTCCCCCTACCATGGCCCCCTAATTCTTCTTTCAAGTGGCTTTGTTCATCAGTTCGCCATCTGGCTCGTCTCTGTCATATTCAGTTGTTTTTTTCTCTCTAGTCTTTATTTGCTTGTTTTCCTGATGTTGTTGCCATCGTTATTCCCTTCTTTCTTTTTCTCATTCTATATGGATTTTTCTTATTTCATCAGCTCCATCAATGCCGAGAATTCGTGAAGCCCATCACAGCAGATTTCACTCTCATCCGTTAGACCGTCGTGTCTAGTTTTCTTTAACGATCGTCAAGGGGAGAACCAAATGGCAAGACGAATAAGTATCCGTTGATGGGCTCCATCTGCGTGATGATACAACAGCATTCGCTTGCCGCTGCCTCCTCTATACTATCTCCATAAAACTATTTCCCTAGAATATTTAAGAAAAATAAAAACCACCACCAAACCACTTTGGCTTCTGTCATTCTGAATTCTTTTTCTGTTGTCTTCGTCTTCCTTCAAAGTGGGTTCCATTTTCACCCATCGTGGTTGATTTATTACTTTTAAATAGCACTAAGTGATTGCGAGAAAACGCTTATCCCTTTAGTTAGAATCCGGGTAGGACTCGGAGCTCATTAACGTTTCGTATTGGGATCGTGTTTGCTGTGGCTCTAATGTTGTGAAGGTGAGCTCTAAAATCCCGTGAAGTTCGACTTTTCTGTTCGACAAATTGCGTTAGATATCAACCTATTAGATCGCTAAGTTAGGGATTCATTCGCACTCAACGTTGCCGTTTTGTATTGCACCGACTAAATGTCTTATAGAATAAGATATGTCTTCATTCCATCAAGATGGCAATATAATGAAATGCCACTCATTCCTATACCCCTCCAAAAAGAGCGCTATTAGTTCCGAAATTGCCAATGAGGAAGGAAGGATGTTTAGTAGTACGGAAAGAAAAAAAAAATGTTTGAGATAGTTGCATGGTACCATATTGTGTACATCGCACGAAAGAAAGAAAAACAAACAAAAAACAACTAGATAAAAACAAGAATAAGTCAACAAAAGAAAGTGTGCGTTTAGTTCAGGAAACAGGACGGGTGGCGGAGGAAAAAGGGAAGCTCACTTAGCACCAATGCCAAACGATCCTCCGTTCTTTTTCTTTTTACGGTTCATTCCCGTCCTTAGACTTGCGCGACTGGCAAAGCAATTTAAAAAATAAAGAAAGAAATAAAAGGCAGCAGTGGCAAGAAACTAAGTAGATAAGAATAGCGAGACCGACATCAGAATCACTTGATGGAACATGGAATTTTTAAAACGGCTCGATTTCAGTGTATATAGTATCCGAGATACTATACGGCCTATAGCATTTCCTATAGAGAATATAGGCTTACATGATTTTGAGTATTCCCTTTAGCAGCATCGATTATAAGTGGTGGAAAAATAAATTTTTCGGGGGGAAATCTCTTGGTGGGCGGGAATCGCATTACGCGGCGGACGGAAAAGCGGGAGCGAAAAACGTTTCAATTTGAAACGACAAGAAAGGCGCCGAAAAATCGAAGACGGTTTAGAAAACAAAAAAAATTTTAAAATCAGCGTCAAGGCAACGTTAATATTGAAGCAAAGTGAAACACCACGGGCTGTTTATTTACATAACAGCGATACCTTATTTGTTTTTTTTTCCTACACGGATCTGTATCCAAGCACTTTTTTTTCCATCCTTTTTCAATCACGTCGGTGCCATTTTTCTCTCTCTCTCTCTCTCCTGAGTCCTGTATAATCGTGCGCTACCTTGTGCATTTTTCCTTTTGAATTTTTTCTCTTTTTTTTTCTGTCCTTTTCTTAACTTTATTTTTCGTTGCCCCGGAAAGACTTACGAAGCTTTTGGCTGATACTTCGCCTTCACCGTGACGAACAATAATTGATTGCGACAACAACGTAGTAAGGAACGCTGACACGTCGCGGATCTAGCCGCAGTAGTACAGGGGGGAAAGCCAAAAATAAATAAATAAAAGGGCAGAAACATAAAAGGAAAAGTCAGGGAGCGGCAAGGCAGAAAGAGGCGATCCGCCAAAGGTTTTGTTTCAGACTTCAAAGAACGCATTATATTGTGCGCCGCAACCGAGACGATGAGCATCAAATCAAGCAAACTTTAAATGTATTCAAATGCTGAAAAAAAAACAAGCTGAGAGAAAATCAATTAAAAAATAATTAATTAACCGTAAATGCGCTAAAGACTTATGCAGTTTATTTATTTACATGATGTCGTCCAACTTTTCACATCGTGTTGAGAACAGTGGGCGATGCCAACGTTTTCCTCACGTGCACATTAACTCCCTCCATAACGCCGTTCAGACATTCATGTCGTAATCTGGTAAACTCGATGGCTCTTTGTTAATAGTTTTATTTTGTTATTTATTTTGTTCATCCATTACTTCCGCAAATAGAACAGCCACTATCGACCAGCCAGACTGTCTGTATATAGGCTATATCAGTGCGTTTATATAGGACGGTGGATATCGACCGCTGCTTCTTGTTAAATGCCGTCTTCCATTCGGCCGAGTTAAGCGACCCTATATACAATGATGAGTCTATAACGATCGGGTTGGACGGTCTGCTGCAATAGGAAACAAAAGGTCAAAAAGAATTGCTGCGAGCACAATGCTTGGCGTGTCTTTTTCGAGATGTTTTATATCAATGCTATAGACTCTACGGAATAACTTAAAGATTTAGGATACGTGGGAGAGATGGAACGCTGACGTTAAAGAAAAATAAAAGGGAAGCCTTTGAGAACAGGCCGTTTGCGAGCTTTGATGTATGGTTGCCGAAATGATTCTGCCCCTATAATTCTATCCGTTCGCACGCAATAATAACAGATTTTAGTGAAATGAAATAAAATAGAGCTATGCGTTATGTCAGCTGGGGTGATAGCTTATAGGTTGCAGCGAAATCTCGTGGAATTCTATAGCTCCCCCTTCCGTCGTTTCGTTCGGTTATTGTTCCACACCACACCCTTTCCTATCTCTCCTGCGACGCTTTTATTTCACACTAGTTCGATCGTTGTCTTGTGCCAGCGGTTTGCCACCTCCTTTTTGGCCTCTGACTGTGAACTTCCTCCCATTTTTTTTAAGGCCAGAGATATGGTCTCTTACTCGACCGCGAAAGTTTGTGAAAACGCCACAGCCACACAAACATTTGGGGGTGGTAGAATATCAACTGGGATTTATTTGGCCCGTTTCCTCCCCTCCCCTTTTGTGGTTCATTCTTTCCTTCTTCGCTTTTTGCTTGTGACGCACCTTCCTGCCTAAGAATAATAAACAAAAAAAAAAAGCACAAGTGACGTCAAAGAACGCTCCAAAGCCCATAATTCACGCCTTTCATTTGCATAGCTGCTTCCCAATCTATGGCATTTTTAGTTTGTTGATTTAGCTCTATATTTTCGTGATGATGCGGCGTCAAAGATACGCATCTCCTGAGATCCGGTTTTTATTGCACTCCTAGGAAAAATCATGAAACGGAATGATGGCAAAATCTGCTTGCCATTATCGATCTGCTCACGCATGACTTGCTAAGGCAAGTGAATTACTCATACACCTGCTCTTCCCCGTCAATAGTTGATGATGGATCGGCAAAAAAGATAAACAAAAGAAGACTTACTTCTCCCAAAAACGTGGCATTCATCAACACAATCCATTGCAAAATTCTTTCTCAAAAATTTTTAAAATTTCAAAATGACTTTTTTTTTAAAGCTCCCTCATCTAAAACAAAAATCTCATTGACTTTTTGTTTAATTTTTTATCCAGCTTTTTTTTTTGCAATGTAGACTTTGACGTTTTCCCTACGGATTGGTGGCGGATTGCGGAGCGGAGAAACTAACCGACAACTTCCTGTGCGAACATTGTGCCGACGTACTGCTTTCAGCGTCTTGTTTTGGGTAATGGACCGGTATTACGCCAATGTAGTTGAATGTAGATGAGAATGACAAGTTTGGAACAAGAAGTTGTTGTGAGACTTTTGGTTACATAAGCCTGTATCCCTACGTGTGATGGTTCAAATAAAACTTTTGAATAACACAAACAAATCTACTGGGGAACGGAAAGAAAGAGATGCACGATTTAGTAGCCATTTGACGATCAGTAAATAAACAAGCATCATTTTCGCTTAGGAATGCAATTATCATTAATTGGGTTCTCATCGAAATGTTTTGTTTATCCGCTACATCTGTTCGGACAGATAAACGAATAAACGAGTAATTGTTTTATTCATTACTGTGCATCCGGCTGAGATTGGATTACAAATTCATGACCCAATAACTGTGACCTTATTCGTCTTCCAATTAAACTGCAGGGTTTTCAATATGCAACAATTTTGCCAGCGCCAGGGCCATCCATGTATAATCTCCGTATATGTAAAAGCTCGTTTATTTTCATCGCACAAATGAAAGTCTTGCGTCACGGCATAGTAGAGCTAAATGCTGATAAAGAGCACGTATGAAAAATACTGCACGACGGGTTGTACGGTATAGATCATATGGTTGGCCAGTAAGGACCAGGCGGCCTGGGGATCTCGACTAACGTTCAAGCGTAAAAAAAAAAAAAAACGAAAACACTATCTCTTTCGATCTCTATCTCACTAATATAATGTACTCTCTCCATCTAAAAATTGAGAGCAAGACGGCGACAAGAAGTGAGAAAAACGGAGAAAGGAAAATAGAAGGAAAGAGAGAGAGGCCAAAAGGAAAGAGAAGGTGAAGAGCAACAAGATCAATACTCGCAGCCGGAGAAGCTTCGCCACCCAGCATCAAGGAGAACAACACAAATATATAAAACGCCTCATCTAATTCATTTTCAATTGCTTGCTCTTCCTTTCGCTATACTCATTGTACATGTCTACGCAGTTTACAGACACAAATTACATCGACAGTGTGCGATAATTCCGTCTGCAGCGGAGCTGGACATTTTAAAAAACACAGTATCTATTTCTTGTATATACCATCCTCATCGGTGATTATTATTGCGCACAACCCCTCACAACAAGAAATAAAGTAAAGAAATTCCAAACATCGTCTGCTAGGGCTTCGCAGAGATAATCCATCTAAATGCTTTATTCTTGTTTTGGTAAATTCCGTTCTTTTCTCGTCCATTTCGGATGGTCTCTTCCTGTCTGTTGCGATACAGCAGCCCTCGTTTTTGCCGACAAGCGACAACACCCACACATACACACTGTGTCCTTTTCGGAGAAAAACTGTTGACATTAGGCAGGCTTTTCTGTTTGTCGGATGGCAGATCTGCAAACTTCATAACGGCCCTACGCAACTTACAAAACCAGTAATACGTGAAATAAACGAGGATGAAACGCGACAGATGTGTGGGAGACTCGTCGGCCTTCGTCTTTCACATTGTCTCGTATCGGACCGCGCATCCAAGCGTATTGCATAAGTTGCTCGCTCTATACTTGTCCATAATAGGCGTATGCAAATGCTTTTCCCTTGTTTTTGCTCTTTTCGCTTGTTTTCGCCAGCTTTTTATCCGGCTTCCTATTTCCTTATACTATAAATACGCTGGGCTGTCAAAAAAAAAGGACAAGGGCAAAACGTTTCAATAGGAGGGATCCGTGTAGGGACTTGCGGTATTGCAGGATTCATTTCGCGGTATAGCTCGTTCTTATCCGGGCGCTAGATGCTCGGCCATGTCTCTCCTTGGTGATGCGATTTCGTTCAGCCGCCTAGAAAATCCTTTTGCCACTTTTTCGATGGCTTATTTCCTTTCCCAATTTTTTTCTGTGCTCGCACGGTGACTGGTTCAGCATTTATGAGATGGCGACAGTCTGTTTCTTTTGATAGTGACTTTGCCACCGTTCGTGTTTTTCTTTTTTCTTTCATCTTTTCGATCCTTCTTTACATGATAGAAAAACCAAGTGGAAACATTTTTAATAGCTCAGACGTCGTCAATTGTTTACCAGATCAAAATAAAATCCGATGCAAAAAAACAATGCGCTGCGTTCGTCGTGTGTCATGTTAAGAATTTTGAAATTACTTTTCTTCCCTTTTATCGCTTCTCCCGAATTAATGAATCGATACAAATCACAATTGTTTCTCTCTATACAGTTAGTGTATCTTTTGATCAAATCAGACTTCCGTGGCGGATACGCGCATTATAAGAAGAGAACGAGAAAATGTTTTGATATTATAAATCATCGTGAAAGAAATGAAGAGATAAAAAGAAGTCCGAGAACCGGGACTTCTCTTTTGTATAAGCCAACAAAAAAGAGTGGGGGACGTAGAAATGGGAGAAGTTGGTACCCATGCGATATGTAGACGGTTGCAAATGGTGTGTCAAGGTATATCGTGCTGGCACGTATTCTCCTAAAAATGACGACACGCAAAAGATCCGTTTTCAGTTGCAGTCGTCATTCTCACGCAACGCGTTTTTTTTTTTAAATAATAAATCCTCCCCCGCCTTCTTTTTCGGGAGGTGCATCACGCCGATTATAGTAGCTGACGCTATTCCATCATCATTCGCCATTCCGATTCAATGACCAATGTTTCAGACAGCAAAGCACCGCCGTCTCGTTTGGATTGGGGTCGAATGAAACCAGGCGGCGGCGGGATCCACGCCGCAGAAAAAAGGAACAAAAATGTGTTCACTCTTGTGTCGAGATGTCCCTATACATAAAAAACGGGAAAATTGAAGGGCGAAAAAAAAAAACATAAAGGATCGAAAGATGAGGCTACCAATGCGATCATATATCACTCAGAGGTTGGCCGTGAACGACATAGAAATGTGACAGGCAGCATACGAGCCACTACGTTATACCAGTCTAGGTCGCATACTGTGCGGCAAACGATCCCGTCCATCCATTTGCCTGCCTCTATTTATTCCCGAGTTCAGATAGATATATTCCCTATGGTACACGTAGCAGTTGTAGCTAACAATCTTCCATCGTTCATCTTTTTCCTTGCCATTTTTGCGGCTGCTCTTTTGACGTAGAGACATTTACACACACCCTTCCGGTGTTCTCGTACAGAAAAAGGGTCTGCTGCACACTTGCTTCTCGGTCGCACCATTCATCCACCAGAGAATCAATGGTTGCACCACAATAAGGGCGTTGGCTGCTTATTTGATAGAGGTTCGGTCGAGGTCGACCCTATGCGGCCTCTTCAGTCACTACAGCCAACAGCCCGGCCAGTTCAAATAGACAAGCCAATTTTCGTGAGAAAATGTCAAAAAAAAAAACAAACGCGTGCCGCAAAAAGAGCTGACCAGATGTGCCGAACTTGGAGGTTCGCCATGGTAGGATGTTGGAAACCTCTAGCATACTAATAGGGTCTCGTCAGTCGAGGAGCTAACTGTCTAAAGAGCCTAATGTTTGGTATTCTTTTTTCTCAAGACACGTGAACTGTTTTAAAGACTAAAAATTAGGCAGTTGAAAGTGAACTGACGTGAAATGCAACTTTGCACTTGTACGGTGGCATTCGCTGGAAATCTTGAATGTTCCATTAATACATAGGTATATATATAATGTGTCGCTTAGTTATTGTGGTCATGCATGTTGATTAACGGTGCTCGAGACAAATCTCGAATTCCAGAGACAATCATATTTGTAGAGCTAACACATTTGGAAATTCGCAGAGCTATGGGCAGAGTGTGCAATCCTATACGAGTGGATGACCGTGCGTCATTCATTACTCCGACTGCTCTAGGGCTGTGTATACATAACGAGCAAGATAGGACGCAATTCGTAGGGGAGAAGGTTGACAGCGTAAGAATAGGGGAAGTAAAAAAAAAAGAAATCACGACCAACAATGGAGTCAAGTAGCTGTTTTAACTATACGTGTGTGTTAGTGAAACTTACCACTTGCGACTAACGAGAAAGCGAAGACGACGTAACGCAGCCTGGCGATCATGATGACGAAGCCACTTCACACGAACAGCGTCACCAATTTCCCAAACGTATTTTAGAAAACACACAAGTCCTCCCTTATCTTTGTATTGTCTTTTCGGATTGTTTCAATAACGACACCAACGTGATACAACCACTGAAAGCTCAAAACAGCCGATCCAGTTAATTTCTACTTCACTATTTTCTTGCTGTCGTGACAAGGTATTTCATTTCTCATGCCGTTTGGCCAAACTGGGGCCAAGAAGAGAACCAATAAAGAATTAATTCGTCAAGCCTCCATTTTCTTTTTTCTTTCTTTTTTAATTTTTTTTTTATCTGGGTTTTCACCGTTTTATAAATAGTCCGTCCGAAATAATGGCAGTTGAATGAGACAGCCGTCAATCCGCCGAGCGCTTCCGTAGAACTAAAAAAAATTATCGTTCAACATGGGCAGGTTAAAAAGAAAAGAAAAAACACAAATCGATTGATGATGATCGAACAAGAATAGTCTCTGTCTTCAAACTTTAAAAAGAATTGCCACGCTGCTCCAGCGTGAACGATTCAGCGTATTGAAAAGTATGAACTGCGAGTCTCAGTCACGACTGGTGCTGACGGTAGTCAGAGACCAACTGACGAGGGTACTGTTTCACTGAAGTGGATCACTGACTGAAAGAGGGGGGGTAGAAAAATAATTTTTAAAGGTCGCGGTTTTGTGTTGCTGGCGTTTGTGCCTGGAACGTGGAGCGATCGCGTGCGTGAACCACCCGAGACCTTCTGTTTCCTTTGCCGCTTTATATCAGCGTGAGTTACCGACTGCTGCACATATCCTATAAAAAAAGGGAAGCGCACAATTCCTGAGCACACGGCTCTTGCTGGCCCTGCTGTCCGTGACATGCGCGACGCACCGATTCTTCTCTACCGCTGCAAGCGCCATCCTAACTGTGCAAGAAGTGAAGAGCTTTTGGCGCCGCGTCGCTTACAGAGTCAAACGACTCAACAGGGAATAAAGGATGAACTGAAAAAGATGTGATGATGTACGATGGAAGCGGCGTCCTTGGCGTCTGGACTTGACTTCCTCGTTGTCACCACCAATGTGTTCACGCTCGAACCAGTTCGGCGTTCGTTCACGTATTTATAATAATTTCATTATTGTCTTTTAATGACTGTTATCTTCAGACTCTCTGCCCATATCTACTATACATAATACAGCCATTATTCATTTCGATCATCATAAATAAGAGAATTTGGATCGCAAAAGAATTGCTGCTCTATGATTCCTTTCGATAAAGTAAGCCAAGAAAAATTATTATGCATTCACATGTATTTTTTTCAAACTGCGTCAAGTTTTCTCCATCGATAGGTCGATTGGCTTGTCCCACCCTTTCTCTTGCATATCTTTTTGATGGATACCCGTTTCACGTGGCTGTTTTCTTTTGCTTGTTTTTCTTAACTTTGGCGAGGTTGGTTCACGTCTGAATAAGCTTGTTTCCTCGCAAAGAATTATCCAGATAGTATTTTATAAATGGATTATGAACTCTCTCTAAAACAGCGAATCAGACGTAAAAGAGAAACAACAGGATGAGACAATACGTGGAACGCATCAGACCACTGTGCTCTTATCTGTAATATACATACTGCATACAGTACCGTGTGACTATGCAAAATAAAAAAATGAAAAAAACTTTTTAAATATCCAGAGTGCACTAGTCTTTTGTTTAATACTGTTCACGAAGAGATGCAGCATCAGCGGGGGAAAAAAATGCGTCTTTGCGCTTTTATCTTTGATTTTATCTTTGCAACGATAAAATATCAAGCAGATTCTTTCTTTTCTTTACTTCTTAAAGACGGGAAAAAAAACAATGTGTACTTTAGAGTTGTAAGTTGTACCACCAACAGAACCCATGCAGTACAGCCAATCTTTTGTATATGGCTCCTCTGACATTCATCTATATTGAATAAAGCTACGTTCGCGAAAACGGTACCCTAAAATGGCAACTTTTGATCATCTTATTATTATTATTTTTTTTGCATCTAGACATTGCTGTTTGGTTTGGAAATAGAGGTGGAATGGAAAAATACATTTTTCCAAAAACTAGAGCTTCTGCAACGAATGTGTTCTCAGTAAAATCGTTCGTGATTGCACTTATTAAACGAGAAGCCATCGATGTGGAGTCGTTGCCTAGTCAGTTTGGCAAGCGACAGCAAGGAAACCAAAGGGCAAGGCCACGTAAGAGCCTCTCATCGTAAATTGGAGAAAAAAAAGAAATATGGTCCAACAAGAATTATCTCTTTTTTTTTTGGCTATATAGTCGTAATTCGTAGATTTGGCTCAGGACACCAGCAGTTAGCGAACGATGGGGAACAGTCCCGCTTCAGTACGTGCAGAATGGCTCTCGGTTCCTTAAAATATGTCGATTTCCGGGGACTGTGTTATCGTCAGACGAAGGGAAAACCACGAGTGGAATGAAATTGAACACCTTGCAGGATACGGCGCATTCATGTGGCAAATTTATCGACTGTCTAATAATGAAAATAATTTACATTGAAAATTCAAGATGGAATCTATAAATGAAACAACCGTAACAGCCAAATCGGTAATGACCACGCTTATACACGTTAATGAACTTCTTTTACATATACCCAAGACGCAGTTAAGCAATGCACGTTGTTTTCAATTTAGCTGAATACATTTAAACGTTATTGTTATGTATACATTTTAATTAGAAGAAATATCGCTGTTATCTTCTTGCGTTATTGTTGCAAGAGTATCTATTGATAGGGTTTAACATGTTGTGGTGGGATACTAGAATCAAATTTAAACAGTTGCACCTTGACCTCAGGGATGATGTGGATTTCGTCTTCGTTACACGTAAATCCTGCTTTGTTAGAAACATGAAAAGGATGACGAAAGTCGCAGGGCTTATTTTTCTTCGTGAAAATATTCCTAGCCACTTTTCCTTATTACGCCATTTTGATTTTATGTGGGCTTATTGTATAACGTTTATACCCACTTTCATTATTAGACTATGCTGCATAGTTTTTTTATCCTATAAAAAAGGGGGGATAAGCTGGTTTTTACCGGAAATGGAAACAAGCCTAATTGAACGCTCCTTCCGTGTGATTGCAGATCGATAGAAGCTCTTGAACGCTGTTGGTACCGATATTGTGAAAGAGAGAAAACAGAGAAAACGAATACAAAAGTGAACTATATGGTGATAGATTTAGAGTGGATGTTGGTCTATATTTAGAAATCCACATCAATCGACCAATCCTTTTGTGCACATATAAATACTGAACAAGAACTGAGATTGGCAATTAACGTCAAGACGAAATAGAAAGAAAAAAACATGGAAGAACTTGTAGTCTCTTTATAGATCGAAATCATTTAGCTAGTACAGAACATGCAACTGTCAAGACTCTTCCCGAACGCTCGACACAGAGGGTTTATTGTTTGTCCAATTTGAAAACGGTGGTCAAGTTGACGATATCGTTTCCGACATTTCCTTCGAGCAACTTTCACGACGACGGTTACAAATTAAAGCGTAGAGTTCTAATAAGACGACGAGTGATTCACTAGTCTATAAAAACGATTAACAGAGAGATTGCATGTTGAAAGACAACTTTGAATGGTCCAATAGGTGCAATAGACTATTTGCCCCTTCAATTGGATCAAACGATCTGCGTATACGAGATCAAAAAGTCGAACAAAATGGCGATAGGGCAATAAGCAATGGCACAGCCCCATGGAGAACGATAAGACGGCGGACGGGCAATTGCTACTGGCCCGTCGTTCTCAGCGGCAAGCAGTAATAGCTATGCTACTAAAGGAAAAAAGAGGGCTGAAAATCGACAGAGTGGAAAAAGGCAGATGCAATGGGAGAGGAAGGAAACGGATGAATAAAGAGAGACAAAAGAATAAGTCGAAGGGGATGACAGAACAAAAAGACAATGAGGGCATTACAAACCATATATTTTGTCCGTCTGGATCAGGAAACAAAACAAACCTTGTTAGAAGAAAAAATGCTATGCAAATATCAGCACAGCAAAAAAAAAAAGAAATAATTTGGGGGGGGGGGAGGACATACGTATAAAACAAAGTCAAGTTAAATCGGGTTCCACTTGAACACATTGAACTATTTTTATTTTTCGTCGTATATGCATCTTTCTTGCTTTTTCCGCATCGAATAACGAAGGCACAAAATCAAAGCACTCTTCACTGACAAATTAAACGTCTTCAGTTGGAGAGCACCATCGTAAATCAGATATCGACCATCACAAAAATAGATTTTTTTTTTCGTCTACTATTTGCTGAATCACAGCAACGCCTAAATATAGGTAAAAGCATCCACTAATTAAAAATGAAAAATGAGTTATCGTGGAAAACTGCTCTCCGTTTGTAACTCTTAAAAAGGAAGACACCCAAAGTTGCTTATGATGTCAAGTCTTCCTCATCACTAACGAGGCTGACAGTCGCAAACGGGTGGAGTGAACGCCTCACGACCAGCTAAGAGAGACCAAGTGAATTGACGAGGAATTGTTGGCAGCGTGTGTATTTGTTAATTAACTACGTCAATACTTTGATTAACAAGCCAATGACGGAGAAAACTCTTGCCCTGATGCTCAGTAGCTCGTCTGATCGAGGGGATTTTCGACGGATCTTAATGAAGAAAGCAGAACTCAAAGAGAATAAGAGTGGCAGTCTAATTTGGTGAACAAATGAAGCCTAATGACCCCATAGTATATTCACCGAGAATCTGAAAAGCCACCGAAATTATCACGCTGCTAATTCGTATCCAGTCAATCATGAATAAACTCATTTTCCAGCTGACCACCGTTGTCCTAGATATTAAATTGTACAGCAGCGATTACGCATTCATAATTCGGTCACAATTCTCGCTAACAAGTCAAACGTTGTGCACATAGGTTGCATATATACAAAGCTATATATATATATTTTTTTTTTTAGATAATGAAGAGTTGGCGACTCCTGATGGACATAGCTTCCGCCTTGGTCAAACTTGCCAAGTAATCAGAGTGAGCCGTGTGGATGTTGGCCAAACAAGAGAGGCAGAAGAACCCACAATGCATATACTCTACATTGTCAGCAAACATTTCCGATACAGCACAGGCCATCCTACCAGAGGGTGGAGGATAAAAAATAAATAACAGTTCCACCATATAAATCAAATCGAACTTGATGTCCATTAGTCTGTTGTCTACAATGTATGGCATGACTTCTGTCCCGGACAACTGCTGTTCTCGCTTTGTTTTTCAAGAAACAAAGCTGGCCTGGTCCAATCGATTGGCGTGCCCACGTGCGGTGGCCAGCATTGATTGTACAAAGTCCATAAATATGGGCGTTTATTTGGATAATAACGGAACATCGTTCGACCGTGTTTTGTGGTTGTATGCTGCCCTTTCTCATTACGTTCTTTGGAAAGGGACATGATATATAGAATGATGAAACAAACTAAATTGAAGAATGTTAACCCAATGTGCTAGAAGTCATTTTGTGTGATGGAACTCCACCTCGCATTGTCGTCCCCAAAACCCTTTATACCGCACAATCAAAGCCGAGTGATAATTTTGTGCCAGTTCATCCATTTTACGATTGTTCAACTCGCCGCTCTGTTGCTGCTAGTCTGGAGGATTGACGTACAATTTCAACTGAAAAAGGAAAGTAACTAACAATATTCTCGTGCGATGGACGCCTTTTGACCGACGTGCCCATTCGCCAATGTCAACAACACGTCAATGTATACAAAAACTATGACGTGTACACGGCAAACATTCACCCAATCGGCTAGAATGCGGTTTCCCCTATGTATACACAAAAAAGTAGGCCACTGCTATATAGTCATATTGATCAAGTGAATGGCATTTGTCGTCATTGCGCCTGTCAACTCGTTAAAAAGAAAAATTTTATGTAGGAGAAAAATGAAACTTTTCGTTCTCTTTTATTCTATTTTTTGTTTAGCCAAATGTATTTTTACCATGTATTTATGCTGACTGTGCACGTAACCTGGTTTGTCTTGCCTCCAACAACATGTAGCGCACAATTAACGTCGACTTGACACTAACTATTTCTCGTGTTAGCGATTGCACGCGTAGGAATTTGAAAAAAAATAATCGTGGGGTTGGTGGATATTCTACCCTCTGTACGTGTTGAGAAAGAGTGGGAGTTGAATATAAGATAATAATAACGATAACACAAAAAAATGGCAATAAATAAGCAGTTCGACGATGCATAAGAGTGATGCACATAAATTGACTCGTCGGGTGAAAACAGATCAACAACAATGCACGCACTTTTGTGTGACAAAGATTTACTGCACTATACAACGGGGTGAATGATATGGATATTTTGTTGCTGCCGTCTTTCGCTTGCCTTGCCATGAGAATGTTGTTCAATTTAGCCGAGTGGAAGGCAAAGACGAACTCTTGAGAACATAGATGTAGAGGTTTTCAGAGAAGCCATTTGATCTCGAACGGCAACAAAACCTAACGAGCAAACAGCGAATGAATAAAGACAAAACCGTGAAACGCACACTCAATTGTTAAAAGGCAGTATAGCTATGATGGAAATGGATCCGCAAAACCCCAACGCAAACGTATTCAGCCGAAATTTCTACGCAACTGTTACCGACAAGACACGACAAGAAATCTGCTACGTTTGCCAACCCAAAATCATTCGATCCCTTTCTGATTTAACCACCGAGTTGATTGATCAAAGCTTTTTGTAAACCGATCAACTTTCCAGTAAAAAATGGATAGTTGCGTTCTCTTAGTTATATATAACTCGTCTATACTATATGTACTTCATTTGGATGGATGGAAGCGGCGCTGACTAACTGCAGTGCGGCCTTGATTTTCGGTTATTGCGTAGATTACTGGACTAGTTACAGTAAACAAGTTGACGAAGAAAATAACTTTTCTTTCGTTAAAGTAGCTCGTTGTCGACTTTATTTTCCTTCGAAAGCGTCGCGTTCGATGGAAATGTAATCTCTTCTCTGAATCCCAGTTGAGGATAATGTACACTCGGGTCGTCATCGAGTTTACAGCTCGTATAATATGTACGGTGCGTGATAGGTAAACACACACCGGTGCAGCAAGGAAATCCACTATAGGACGACGGGGTCCAAGTAAATAACAAAAAAAAAACTCTTGTGAGAATAAATATGCGCAAGTTTCAGTTGCTATTTCAAGTAAACAATTTGTATTTTTCGTACCCTACGCCCACACTTGTTACTGCATCAAAGCGCGTCGTGTTACTACACAAGTAGCAACTAGAAATGCCACCTCTCGTGATGGATCCATCGTTTCGCGCACATGGGAAAGACGTGTGAAAAATTGAACTCTTGTAAATGCAGGAGCTATGCGATTCTATTAAAATTTAGTCGGTTAATTCAGAATCTATTACTTTACCAATCAAATCAATGGAGATTGCATTAAAGTGTAGCGTCGAAGGACGAGACAGAACTTACAAGCAAGTAGGCGGGTTATTGATCGGCCGTGAACCTCTTATACGTTGTTTTTTTTTTCTTCTTCTTCCTCCTCCTCCCCCTTTTCTTCTTCATTATTTATCAAACGCATCGGCAAAAAATAAAAAAGAGAGAACGAAAAATCCGAGTAGGGGATTGGGTGGGCAAGATTATGGCAACTTGGTGAGTCTGCCAAGTTACTCCTCAATAGATGAAAATCCATCAGACCTAATGGAACCCCCCCTCCTCTTTGCCTCCCAATCTTCACGTTCAAACTGAAGGGTGAGTAAAAGACGCCCGAAAGAAAAAGACGGTCAAGAGAACGGATGGCAAAAGAGGAAAACATTGAATCTGTGATGCACCGTCGCTGCCGCCCCCATCGTTGAGCGTGGGTCGTCGAAACACTCACCGTGATCATGGCCCCCCAATTTCTGGTGATCTTTCGTGGTTTCATCATGAAGGCGATCCAGAGGATCGTACTATATACTGCAGGACCTTGAGTCGTGGCCAGTCAACTCACTTGGCATCCATCCAATATACAACAACAGTTGTGTAAATAAACGGACGTCTATATAGCTTCTGTGCGTTTCGAAAATTCGGGCATTGTCTAGACTATATACTTTTGTTTCCGATCACATGTCTCGCGATAACAGATCAACGAGCATTGCAATCTTTTATTCCAGTCTATCGCAAACAAAAGGAAAGTTTTAGAAAAGAAAAGAGTTGGCCATCAACATACCAACTGGCTTCTGGTTGAATCGCAGCTATAAACGATAGACGTCCATCAGCATATTGCTTAAGGACAAGGTTTAGCACATAGTGTTTAGGGCGATGTCGCTTCCATGAAAATACATGACTCGTCATCATCACAACAGCTTCATCATTTCCTTTTTCGTTCATTAGCAAGACCATCGTTTGGACACGTTGCCAAACCTGTCTGTCGTTCTAGTCTAGCCAGATATTTTCATCGAGAACTCGTCAGTCGTCTCCCGCACTTCAGGTTTCACTCGACATTGATCATCACACTGCAAATGTTGAAGAATAGTTTCAAGTAGTCCAGGCTCTTTTGCTTGTATTTTGGGTTACAGCGTTCGGTTTACTTTTAAACAATTATAAAATTGTATACCTCACGAACAACGCAGTGCTCGTAAAGATTAAGTATCTATTTAAGAACAATGGCCGTGCCCAATGTCGATAGATTGTCTATGCATGTATTCGAATGACCTGAATGCAAATCTATAGACGTCTAGCCTGGAACTTTTGCGATTGGGCGACATGAAACAAATTGCTTTCTCGTGACTTAATAGTCAGCATATAGTTATAACTAGATGTATACAAAGTGTTGGACAACATTCTAGCTTGGAAAAAGGAGTCGAATGAAATTTGTGGTCTACGGTATTGTTTGGCTATATAGCAGTTTTTGTAATCGAACTAGAGGGTGTTTGGTTAATGAAAATGGTCCTCGCACTGGTCAATAATAATTCGGAATTACTCTACTCTGTACATAAGAATGACAAGAGTAACTAATGGATTACTTGGACGCTGTGCAAGATTGGAGAGTCGTGGATGGACAGCCAGTTTCTCTATAACTATAAAGCACCACGACACTCGTTTACTTTATTCAGCATAAATAATCTCTTATTAATGACGTGCTGCAACAACACTCATCTTACTGACGAAACACTTTCCAACTCGGTAATAAGGATTCAGCCAATTTGCTACGCAATCAAGTTTTGTGTTGTATTCGCTGGTCATAAAACGGGATACATAACTATTAGTTTGAGTAATTAACGCGCGTGGACGTTGTCCGAAGACCATTTCCGTAAATAAACGTCTCGTGTCACTTGAACACAATTTTCCTCATTATTCAAAAAATAGATTATGAGTGAATCGAGAAAGTTAGAAGAACAAGTGGCTTGCTGCTCTCCACTATTCTTCACGTGTACGAAAATGTTGCATTGCCAAGTTGTTTGCTTTTAAAAAAATGTTTCTCTCTTGCTACTTTTTCCACATTCAAAGGACTAATGTAAAATGTATGCAGCAAAAAAAATAAAATAATTTGGAGAAGCAAAACTTTTCACTCAACCATTGAAGGAGACGGAGTGGAAACAAATTGAGGAAAGAGGAGTTCGCTGATAGGACTAAGGAAGATAAAACTTCTCTTCCTAATAACGATTCATTCCTAATTGATATCCAACTCATCAGCTTGACAGTTCCGGATTGGCACGCCCAGCTAAACATTTTCGAGGGTGTCATCACCTAAACGTGTGGTGGGATAAAATGGCAACGAAAACGACACGCAAAGACGATCTGCAACATCGTTTTTAGCACGCAGTGGCACGTCTGTACCATTCACTTTTTGAAAGCCATCTACGAATCCACTTGTGATTCCCCAGACTTCGACCGGCTCCAAAATAGATCTGATTACTCGGAACGAGGGAAGCTGAAACACACATTCGTCGTATCGTTTCTCCTGTATATACGAGAACGAGCTTTACCACTTTGCCCGAATCATTTCGAATGCTGCTTGTGTTTTTTGCTACGTAATTCCATGTGTTTGATTCGATGGCCGATTGCTGTAACGGTACCAAGTTTCGTACAACGGCACGCAGGGTATACGTGTTTCCGGAAGTAGTCCATAGTATCACGTAGAAAAGCTATACGTGTGTGAACATATTCGCATCGGGCTTCTAAAAGGTCTTTTTTAAAGGAAAACAAGGCGTGAAGCAATTTGTTGTTGTTGCTCACGATTCGGGCCCGTACGTTTTCTACAGTTGTCGTCGATCTGAACGTCTTTGCCAGTCGGAGGCAGTCGCATTACGGTGTTTCTTTCCTGATAGTACCAAGTTTATCCCTATTTTTGCAGTGTAAGTTGTTTGACCTACTTGTATACCTATGCTTTTGCTGCGTTTTGGCTGTATCATGTTTGTTGTAATGGTCCAAATGAATCTGTCTTATGCGGCTGGAGAGAGGAAATCCGGACGAAGAAAAATACGGATCCATGGCAACGCGGTGCAAAACGAACCAAAGTATCCCATTGGTCTTGTTCCTTTCTTTTATGAAAGAAAAAAACGGAAGCTGATTGCGGCCATTTGCTTGGACTTGCTGATGTCATTCCATTTCCTCTTTTTTTTTTTTTTTTAATCCTTTCCTCGCTGAACGGTGGTAGTCATTAACGCACTCCGTTTCCAGCAGCTTATGTATATTTCGTAGGAATAAATCCTCGTATCTTGATAAATAGATAACCAGATTCAGTATCAATGTGCATTATTTAATATAGCCCGTTTACTCAAGCATGTATCAACAAATATTATTGATTCCATGGATTTTTTTTTCTTTCTTTCTTATAAAGCCCTCGTTATATACCATCACCGACTGCTTTTGAGAGATAGATTCAAAGGAACAGTGCCACCCGGAAGGATCAACTTTTAGGAGAGAGAACTTTAGTCTGAGAATCGACGAGGAAGACGAAAAAAAAAGAAAGAAAAATGGGAAACTAAACCGAGAAATAAGAAAACGGTATGGCTCTTCTTATTACAGTTGATAAGCTACTGTACTGGGTGTATCAAGACACAGCAATAAAGTATGGCATTCCATTTTTTTTTTCAGGTTTTCTCCTTCACGGCTCTATATAGACTGCTGGGCATTTTCAGGGTTGGATCGACATCATTATTTCTACTGGTTTATTTTCCTGTTCAACTAAAAATGGCCCGTGGATACGCGTTAGCAGTAATATTTGAAAGCAAACTTTCTCTGCTTTTCTGGGCCATATAGAGCCCTGTGCATCTCTCAGTGGTACTGCTTCAAGGACTTTGGCTTCCAAGAAATCTTGGCCAACTGACGGTGCTCGACATTTTGATCGTCGTGTTGAATCGATCGATATTTACAAACGCTGAAGACGACAGTGATTCGCAATCAAGTTTGAAAATATATGTATATACTATATAAAACGAAGAACCAAGCCGATGAATGATGGTTCAACGAAAGTTGAAACTCGAGTATAAGAGGCAGAAAGTGCTGAATCCCTATCGTCACCTTACGACCACCACAGACTAGAAGCTTTAAGCACTGTGGAAGCTCTATACGTTAGGCTGGCAAATGGGATCAGTTGAAAGTCATTGTCCCTGATGCTCTGCCCCACGTCATGCCATTTTTATTGGTCGCAGTAAATGGCCACATCTGGGGTTCTCGCTTTTTTAAAATATATAGTTTATGTTTTTCTTATATCAGGCTGACACTCATAATTTCAGACTGTCTATAGTAAATACAGTTTATCGTACCATATTGGCCGCCATACGTACAGACGCATATGTGAGTTGCTCCACTGAGCCTGTTTGAACTATCCAATGCCAGTTGCTACGTGACTTCAGGTCCCCCAAAAAATAAAGTTCCATACATCGCAACATGTCGTCAGCCCAAGTAAAAACATACAAGTCCTATTTACCATATCTACATAATGAGTTCAGTCAAAAGCAAACGAGTTGATTTGCCTTAGCTTATACTTGATGAATGACGGTGGTAGTCTACCAGGTAATCGTTGTTTTGGAATTGGGCACAAAAAGAATCTCAGCTGTTCTCGTTTTGTCCAATCAGACTTGAACCTAACTCATTGTTCTTTGAAATTGAGTAGATGTAAGTTTGGTTGTCATGATACGAATTGGATTACGCGATCAACAAACCTTGTCACAAGCGACTGATGCTATAAAATCCGTCGCTTGAGTAGAGAATCCAGCTATGTAATTATATTTTCATTCAACGAGAGATGGAGGGATATATTGTTTTTATTACACGGTGTATTGTTTCATTGTATTATTGCTATTATAGTTGAACACGCATAGACTAAATATCAATGGGTACAAGTGCACCGATCATAAAAGGAAACAAGATGAACAGTCTGTTTACCGACGTTCTTCGGTGAAAATGTGCACTTTCAATGAACTGTGAAGCATCTATTATTCGTACATTTACACACAGAATGTTGGCTAGTGGAACATCTACTGCCCTTCTACCACAAACAGAGCTTCAAAGTTAGGCCAGCTAAGAGAGGGACGAAGCCGAGCAGCTTGCACCAAGATATCATCATCATTCAGCAAGTGGCGAGAGCGCCAACGGGTCAACAACTACAACCAAATAGTTATAGCTGTCCATCGACCATTTGTCACGTTTCCAAGTTGCAACTTATGATTCGGAACGGGACACAAAAGCGCGTCGTTTGTTTCCAACGGGCGGAACACTCTAACGTTTATAACAGATTCTGCGAAAAGCTTACATTGTAAATGAAAAAAAATAAAATAAATTACACGTGATATTCTGCATGTTTGTGGTGTACCATTGTTTTTGGCCAAAACACTGTGGGAATAAAATTTTTCCATAACGACGGACGCCATAAGGTGGCCGTCCAACATTTGCAAAACAGACATGACAACATTATGAGTGTTTCGTATACTAAACAGTTTACTGTTTGTTGCATTTGGCAACGACCAGTAATAGTTGGGGCCACCATTACACGTTTTACCCAAAGAAAAGGACGTCGCTCCAGTTTCGGGTGAGCGCCGGTGCCCAAGTAATCAAACCGGACTTAGCAATCAACCATGTTCAGTTAAATGCAGGCAAAGAGAGCGGCCGGCAGTACAAGACAAGCGGAGAAAGTACCGCAAAAAACAGTCGAGGCGTACCAGACGTCCCGGATGCCAGTAAAACAAAAACACCGTTGGCGCACCTGAAAAAAGAAATGAAGATTAAAAGAAAAGGGTATACTATGTAGAGCAATGCCCGAGAAGATACGCATTTCTTTTTTTTTTTTCTCTTTCGTGCGTTATCCAATCGATTCTCTTCTTTTTCTTAGGGTCTTTTCTCTTTGTTGTCTATTTTCGTGCAATTTTGCGTTGCATACCACGCGCACATCTATAGCTCCTCCACTTTCTGGCAGTGTCTTGACGCCTTATCTCTAATAGAAAAAGGGCTGATTTATTCTTGCAACGAGCGACAACAGCAAAGAAAAGAGGCTCGCAGAGAAAGAAATAATTTTTCACCAGCTTGGCGACGACTATTTTTGTTTTTTCTCAACCAGTTCAGCAGCGGTCGATAGTTTTATATTCTATGCAATTTCGTTGCTTTGCAGTCATGAAGAAACAAAAAAATAAAAAATAAACAAAAAAACTATGAATCATTCAGCTGGAAACTACACGAAATGGTTTGTGTGCGTTTTCTCGTGTTCCAACCACCGACCTCACTTCTCTTTTTTTCCTATTTTTCGTTCCTCTTTCCTTCCATTTTGACCAAACAATTGGATTTCGTAGAACAGAAGAAGAAAAAAAAAAAAACAGGCAGCAGTTTTTATTGTTATTTTTTTGTGGGTCCGTTTCATCAGGATAAAAACAAGAGCCACGCACGCATATAAAATGGTCGTAAAAATGGACTATAGTAGAAATTTACAACCAAGCTATAGTTACCAATTCGATCAAGATAGATAACGAAAGCTGTTGGAACGAGTTTTGAAGCCTAAATGGCTGCTGCCAAGTACCGATCGATCGTAATGGTGTCGCCGTTGGAGTAGTTGCAGTGGAGATTTCTCAAAGTGACGATGGGAGAAGAATTCTTTGCAATTGCCCATTGTCCCAACGGTGAACAATTGCCTGAAGTTTGATTGCATCAAAGCAAATACTCCATTTACAATATCCGCATTGCACGTCCAGAGATATGCAAATGCATTACTGTACGTACTACTACAACGTCCCTACCGGATTGCCTCCTGCTGCTACTACGGGGGGAAGACGTGAATTTGGTTCTAGACTAGAATAATGTTGCAAGAAACTCCCGAAGGTGCCGTTTGGCATCTATAGGGATAGCAGTCACTAGAGCATTTGCATTAGCCCCTGCGACACTTATCTAACGCTAATAATTCAACTGGTAATAACCCCACCCCTTCGTTTCCATCCGTTCGTTCTAGCTTTGAATGACGAGAAATCAACAACCATTTCACGAAACTAATTAAGACCCAGTCATTTGAAAATTAACATTTTGCATGGCCATTAATCTATGAAAATGTGATGAACATCGATTGATTCGTCATTACGTTCTTGCTGGTTCGTTTATTGTGTAATAGGTTTTATTATGTAACGTGCAATGAATGTTCATAACATGGCAGCTTTTATCATGCTTCGTCAAGTGCAATAACGTGATAGATGAGATCAAAGCAATGCTATAGAACAGCGATAAAATCTTTCATTCGAAGGTTATATATTCCTAATTAGTCTCATAACAGTTTAGTTTCGATGGGCACACTGCAGTTTTATTTAAATTTAATTTTAATTAAATTTGATAATCTTTCCAACACACCTTAATTACCATTTAGCTTCTTACGAACCTTTTAATAGTTCACAAAGAATGATGTTCTGAGAATTTCCCAAACGTTCACAAGATGAGCTCATGATGTTGAAAAGGGAACATGAAGGAATACTTAATCTTATTTGAGAACGACAAAATTTTAATCGACTGGAAATTTGGGAAATGCCCTGGGGACACCACGGCGAACGATTCAGCTTAAAGCAATATTACCCAATACTTACACAGTGGATCGTAAAAGACTTGAAATATCATCGTTAAAGTTCCTTTTCCTTGGATAACTAAAATAGGTTCAGTACAGAGAGAAAAAAAACTTGACGTATGTTTCTTTAAAGGCGATAGCAAGATAACGTAATCAGGTGTTATTGTTCAAAAGCAGCCGAATTTCCGTGGGGGCGTTTATTTTGATAATCATAATAAAGTGAAAGGCAGGGTGGGATCGATCTTGAGTGAAGCTCATCTTTTTGAACTGATTTTTCCTTGTCGTAGGAGGCATTGTATTGTATATTGACATATTTCTGTGATAATACCCACCAGTAATGGTTGGCTTGAAGTTGTGTGATTAAATTACTAGTGGCTCTTTGTATTAAGTTATGCAACATCAATGAAGAAAACACCCATTTTTCAGGGACACACTTGATTTCCGCTCTCTTTCAGTCAGTCGTCGTACGCCACAAGTAAGGAGAAGCCAGAAAATTTGCTCTCCACTCAAGACAACATGTTGTTTGGTTTCTGTACATAATATCAATGTAAAATTTATTGAGCAATCCATACTGCATGTGTCAGACAATAGCTGATTATCAAAATGAGTATGAACACCACAACTTCTCAAGTAGTTCATGGAGGAGAAGGAAACATTCAAAATGATTCGTCAGCAACAATGTGTAAGCCTGATACTGAGATCAGGTCTAAACTTTCGTGGAAAACTCGAATTTCATTCAGTGTTGGCCACGTTCTAAATGATCTTACTGCATCTATGTGGTTCACATATCTTCTCGTGTTTTTCCACTTGGTTCTTCGGTTTGATAATTCTCTTTCAGGAATTGTTTTATTAATTGGCCAAATTGCTGATGGTATTGCTACACCATTTGTTGGCCTTCAGGTGGGAGAAGCGTACTCAAATCCAGCAGGTAAATGTTATGATTTATATGTTTGTTTGCTTAAGACATAATTTATGTTTTTATTGATAGGCCAAAGAAGGAATCAAGGTTCCAAATGCTATAGTGGACTTTTAGCTAACTTTGGACCAAGAAAAACATGGCATTTCTTTGGTATGAGATTTTATTGAGTTAACTTTAGTTTCAACCAAGGTTTAATGTTTCAATTTGTTTACATCAAGGAACAATGTGCATCCTGGCAAGCTTCCCATTTATTTTCATGCCTTGTGTTGGCTGTGCGACTTCATCGCAGTGGGCTCAAGTCATTTATTTCTCCGGTTTTATCGTAATCTTCCAGTTTGGCTGGGCTGCCGTCCAAGTTTCTCACCTGTCACTTATACCAGTGCTAGCACATGATGAGCGTTCGCGAACGGAACTTACTGCCCTGAGGTATTTTACTTTCTTGGCTTTGTTACTTTTGGCATTCGGCAGTAGCGTTAGATACCCATAAAGAAAAACCTTATTGTGTTTATCATTGTTGGAGGTAATTTGATCAAAAGCAACACTAGCTCGAGTTTAAGGATAATTATAAGGCCACAAGGAAAGAACGTATAGCATTTGATACTAGGAACAGAATCTTCCAAATTTTCCCCTCAGTAATTTAATGCTAGCAGGTCCAGAAAGCATACCCTATCAGTTGAGTTTCTTTCATCTTCTCTGTTGTAGTGCTTCGTATCTGTGACTCCTCTTGTAGCTTTACATCGTTATAGGGCAATTAAAAGATCATTATTTTGGCTTTTACTGAATCTGGTTTCATTGTTGATGGTTTCTAAAAATATCTTGCCTTCGCTTTGATCTTGATTTAGGTATGCATTTACGGTTGCCTCTAATATTACTATTTACGCTATGACGTGGGTGACACTGGGTGTTACCGGAGCTTCACAACAAGTAGTTGGACCGGAAGATACGACAGATTTTCGGGTTAATATTTCTTTTATTATAGATATTTTTTATTTTAGTAATTCCATAGCAAGTCAAATAAGATGACGTTCTATGAATTCTTTCCTAATAGGATGTCGTGTTAATTGCGGTTGGCATTGGCGCCCTTTTCTCAATTTTTTTCCACTGCGGCGTGGACGAGGTTAAGCACAACCAGGTGTACTATTCCAGTATGAACCAGCCGAATAGCCCTTCCGCAATGAAAGCGTTTGATTGGCTGAAAGAAAAACAATTCTATCAGGTAAAGCTCAACATCACTTCATTTTATAAATGCTCAGTCGATGCTGAACGAATACGAGCCAATTCCCACGAGCATAAACCTTCTGTTTAACGAATTTTGGGGTCGCCAACAAGTTGGACTCGAAGTTACGCTCTCGAAAAAGGCTTTGATCTAGTTATATTTAGGGATTTCGCGACTACTAGTTTATCGTAGAGAGCTCAACGTAAGTTGTGTATGATTTTCGGAACGATTGTGGGGCATCTTGTTACATTTCTTTTTTGAATCCCACTGCTGCTGAAATGTTTTTGGCTTTCACGGTATGCCAGTCACGTCTTGAATAGGTTGGAATTCCACTTCAATCAAGTTTCTCCTTGGCATTGGGCTGTCAACATGCTCGAATGACTTTTCTCTTCATCCATTTAGCGAATACAGTTGTTTTAGTTATTTTACTTTCAGCTTAAAGTAGCGTAGCCAATTGATCAATTTCACTTGTTTTCTACCTCTTAACTTGTAGGTTGCCGTTCTGTATATGGCGACACGTCTGTTTGTCAACCTATCGCAGGTGTATTTGCCACTATGGCTCCAGGATACGTTGCAACTTGGCGCCACTTCTGTCGCCACCACACCTCTGGCTCTTTTCGTCTCCGGGTTCCTCACCTCTCTGGCCATGGGACCTTTGACTCAAGTCGTCGGCAGAAAGGTCTGATTTTGTTTCTTTTTCTCTCGACAGATGGCGTTTTGTGTCATCTTTAAACAATTTTTTATCTCCCACCCTTTACCTTTTTTTTTTTTTTTTAGGTAGTTTACTTGATGGGTGCTCTAATTGGAATGGGAGCATGCGTTTATGTTTGGTTTGGCAATGGCGAATTTTTTCAAACGTATGGTGTTTACGGCGTTGCTGCACTATACGGTAAGAACGAGAAAGTCTTTGCATTCCGGTTGCCATTACCAGAAACCTGAACATTTTTCTTTGCGCTTTCTTTTTTTTTTTTTTTCTATCTGTATTAAGGTGCTGGTGGCTCCACTATGCTAATCACTTCATTAGCCGTAACGGCAGACCTGATCGGACCCCACGTAGAATCCGGGGCCTTTGTTTACGGCGCCATGAGCTTCACCGATAAACTTTCGAATGGCATCACCGTCTTCCTCATCCAATACCTGCACCCTTGCCCGTAAATCAGATGCAACAAGCTAATCATCTTGAGCACGATTGAAACCGCCTCCTTTTTCTCCGTTTCTTTTTTTTTTTCTCTCTCTCTTCATTTTTTTTATGGCGGTGGTTTGTTTTCCATCTCGCCCGCCCCCCTGTAGATCCTGCTGCCCCGAATGCAAGCCGTACTACGTCATGATTCTAGCCCTGGTTTGCGGCGGTGCAGCGCTGTTAGCCCTAATGAGCCTCGCCACGATGATCCCGCTCGACATTGGTGTCCTACCGAAAGGTAATATAATCTACTTTATTTGGAATTTCGAGGCCTGATTGTTTGGTAAAAGAATTTCTTAGTTTTTTTTTTTAACCCCCTTTTTTTTTATTATTATTATTTCTTGTTTGGTGTGTTGCTAGGCTACCAACGGATCGCCAGCGACACGGAAGACGACGTCACCCCGGAAACGAATCGAAATATTTCTGTTATGGCATGATGAGAGAATCGCTCGTTTTAACCTTCAGCATATTTCTACATCGTCGGTACTCAGTCGGTCTGATGAACCTGTTTTTTTTTATTATTATTATTATTTTTTCAATCAACTGAAACAACAAAGAAAACATACCGGTCTTGATTTTTTTGGTTTTTTTTTGGTTTTTCTAAATTTAATTCGTGCAAAAGGACAATAATGTCTATTTTTCTATGAAAATTAATGCAAATTCCTTTTGTGTCTCTTGTTTTCTTTTGGGGTTTTGTCTCGAAATGACGCACCAGCATTCCAAATCGATGCCGCAAATTGTGTTTGTGAAGTCGCTGTGATACGAATCGTACCCGATCAAATAATACGGCAACCTGATTGGTCTATGCATACATATTGTAATCGTGTTTATATAGCAGAGATTTCGCCAAGTACTCAACAAAAACAATGCCTTGATGGTCTTTTGTTATCAATTACTCTCTGATACGACACCAATAAACGAATCCATTCAAAAAAAGAGGCTTTGAAATAGACGCTTGGTAATCATTGAGTTGGCACCGACTAACAGTCCATCACAATGACAACACTGCTTTTTAAGTTTTCGTTTTGCCGTGAACGTTCTGTTCGTTTCTGTTGAACGTCTGGAATGCTAGAGGACTCTTGACGGTCAGTAGTAGCAGCGCTGGATATTTAAAAAAGTTTCGTGAATTCCAAGCTATTGTGTCAACGGGGTGTGTACATCATTTTCTTCTCCGTTTTCCTCTTGTATAAGACGGCCAAGGCCAGCAAATACTCGGCCCTATTATATCATAGTTTCTGTTGAGCTGTTGAGACTTAGCTGCGGCAAAGACTATTGCGTCCGTCGTCAACATAATTGGCATTTTCAAGCTCTACTGGCTGACGTGTTCATGGAAGCGGCTGGGCCTGGACAATGAAAAAAGGATTTGCTAGTCCGTGACTTTTTGCCTTCGCGTTTCGCTTGGCGGAGGCTCTTCGCCATTGTTGTATTTGCTGCCTTCTTCTGTAACGTCCTCTCGCTTTGATTGTTTCCATCATTCGAGGCATTGAAACAATATGATATCTGACAGTCTGTTTGTATTCAAACATTTTGAGAACGAGCAAAGCCTCTTCGAGATTACACGCCATTTCTTAACCACCCAATCTTTAAGAAAGTTTTTTCGGGAGAATGTTTTGATCTAAGGGTTTTGTTTGTTACCCTTTTTTGAATTGAATTCTTCGTCACTTTTCCGCTGTTTCGCCTCTCGACTCTCTCTTTGTCCGGCCGCCTCTTCGTTCAACCTTCGCCATGGCCGGAACAATGCATTTCAAAATCAAAAGGGAATATAGAAATTTGACCGCAGAATAGTCTTCACTTTGAAACTATTTTTCTTATTCCGTGTTGCGTTCATTGGAATCGGCTCGAAAATTACCATCAGCCTGCATACATACGCCCATGGAAGATTAATCTGAACGACTCTTTTGAATTTCCACGAATCGTTCGATTGAAATTTCAACAAAATAGTCTTGTCGCCTTTTTTTTTTCGGGTGGTAGAAGGACGAACAGAATGACCGACATGAGTTAAGAGAGCGCAGATGGAGAACAACAGCAGCGAGGCAACGAGAAAGAGAGAGACAGAGTATATAGAGATAGAATAATAGACACAATCCAGAAAGAGAAGTAGAGAAGCCGCAGGGAAGGCGATTGCTGGAATTGTTTGTTATTCCACCAGCGTCTCTCGCCCTATTATAACCGGCATCGTCAATGCGTTTCTATTCCTATTACATTGCGCTACGTATATTTATATATATTTTTTTTTTAAAGAAAAAGGATTGGTTTATCTGTTGTTTGTGTGTGTGTTCCACTTTAATTGTGTTTCGCTTTGATATGGGCGAGAAGTTGCTGCTTTTGCTGCCGCCTCATGTTTCTCTCTCTCTCTTTTCCCCCCTTTTTAAATGTCTTACTTATTACGAGGCGGAATTCTTGCCAAAGGCTCTTTAGCTCTCAACTTGCCATTCTTCGCACAACCTTAACTATTCCCCTTTCTCTCTAGCTCTGTGTTGTCTTTATTCATTGATGGAGCTGTCGTCTTGCCCGCACACCGCCGTGCATACAGATTTGCCTCGACCCAAGTGAGTCGCATGCCGAAGGACTTTGATAATAATGTGCGTCTCCTTCCACTAATGGGCTGTCGGTTGTATGTGTACAGCAACGGCCAAGAAGTTCGTGAATAAGGCGGATGATTTTTCTTTTCGGAATTTTTGAATTTTGCTTCTCGTCTTTAAGCGTTTTATCTATTTGAATTGTTTTAGTTTTCTACTTGGTTTTGGGGGTAATGCAACGTCTCCGTCGTTCGCCTGCCGGTTGTGGCCCGTTCCATCCATCTCCCAGCGCGAGCTCTGTCTTCCGTTTTTTTTGTTGCTCTTTTTTCTACTTCCCGCGTTCAGTATTCAGTTTTTTTTCAGGGTTCCTCAGTAAATCCCTATTTTAACATCAACAGCTCTCTCTTTTTCTATTGTTTGGCTTATCGATATATCTATTTTCTCTTGCCTTTCTTTTCTCTGTCTCGTGCCTGTAGTTTGCCTATCGATTATTCTTTTAGCTCTCACTCAGTCATCTCCGCAAGAGATTTCTATTGCTTACTACTGGCTTATACAGCGCTCCACCCATTTTCGAGCATCTCCGGCACAGGTGAGCCCAGCTAGTTATATATACACATTCAGTACGTCTAAACATCCCGTCCTATAATAGCTAGAAAAGAACGTTCACCAGGGGAATATTTGATTTATGTCTGATATTACAGGCGGCGGCCTGCCCTCCCCATCATAGAAAGAAAAAAGAGAAAACAAAACAAAAAGAATAAGAGTTCCAGCAGTTTTTACTGTAGATAGCATAGATTGTTCGAGCGTTCCAAGGCACTACAGCAAGAATACAACAACAACAACAACAACAAAAAACGACCAAACGAAAAAGGCAGCCTGCGTTCGGCAATAACCACGAGCGGGATAGCGCTGCTGCGCGGATCTGGTTACATAAATGGTCAATTTCGATTTGCATAAACAACTAGCTGTCAGAAGTCTCGAGCTGGGAATAAATGTTTTATTGCATTATATTCTCTTTTCTCTATGTCTTTTTAGCCAGAGCGCTGCTAGCTGAAGGCAACCGGCCCTGATGCTGGCCGGTCTTTGAATAGGCGTGCGCCCTAACCTTTGCCTTGCGTGCAGCCTTTTCTTCTCTTTGAAGCGTCAGTTTTGGACAGGTCGGCTATATAGATACATTTGGAAAACTATAAAAACAACGACAGCGACGAGATTCGACGATGCATCAGACAAGAGGAAGAAAGAGAGACGGCCCGGCATAGTTTGTAGCTGCCAGCAAAATTCGCTTGGATCATACAGCAGCTCCGTTCTTATATAAGCGAAAACAAATTTTAGATTCAAAAAAGAAAAGGAATTTTTTGTTTTTTGTTTTGGGGTTGGACGGACACACACACAGATGGCGTAAAAACATGACAACAAAATGAGATGCGGACAAAGTTTAATGTCGTCGCCATCCGCTGGAGAATTATTATTATTTCCTTTCTTCGTGTTGATGTTCTACCTGCGTGTGTTGGCATGCAGAATTTTGAAGAAGGGAAAGGAAAAAAAAAAAACACCTTCCGGCTGATTGGTCATTGAATGTGTATATACAAAATACACAGAGAAGAAGAAGAAGGAAAGCGGGAAGAGGAGGAGGTCACCTGTCACAATGACGGATGAACGTTTTTATGCGTGCCATCTTCGCCTCCAACGACCGACTATTAAAACAACAACAACAACACAAAAAAAAACAAGTTGGAAAAAGAATAATAACGAACAGCAAAATCCACCGGAATATCTAACGCCATTTTTTTGGGGTGTGCGTTACTCGTTTGGGCTAGCGCATTTTTAAATTTCATCGAATATAATCGGAATCCAATTTTACGTTTACTTGGAAGGCATCACGCAATTCCAACCAATTAAAAGAATCGGTTTTTACGTATAGCGTTTCTCATGCTCTTCCATCCGCCGTATTGTTTCATTTGTCTGTGTAGTTGTTTTCCTTATCGGCGAAAACACAAACAAACAAACGTTCTATGATAATACAAAAACAAAACGAGAAGGAGGAAAAAAAAAAAGAAGAAAACTACACAAAAATTACGACAAAATTTCTGTGGACCTTGTCCGTGCGCTTTCAGTCGCGAACAGCAGTGGGTCTTTTTTCTCATTTCAAGCGGGTAGAACGTGAACATACACTCACAAAAACCAACGGCATAATGATAATGAAAAATAAAATAAAAGATAATAAAAAGAACAGAGAAGTAAACCAGAAAAAAAAAAAAAAAACGATAATAGTTAAACTTTTCTCAGCCGGAACGTGTCAACAGTTCCCATAGTGTCCAACGTTATTCGAAGAAAAAATATTAAATTCTACCCCGCAGCCATCAATGCATTTCAATTCTTTCGTTTCCTCTTCTTTTAAATGCTTTCGTGTCGTTTACTCAATGTCGTTCTCACCTTATTTTTCTATCGTTGGCTCGTCTTCACCGATTGGCCATCTCCAGTAACCACCAAGCTGTATATATACGTTTCGCATTCTATAGTCAATATTTGGCCAGCAATTCACACCCGGGTTTCTCAACCAGGACGGCCAACATAAGCCGTGATGATAAGGAGACTCGTTTTTTTTGCAATTCAAAGAAAAAAAAGGCCAAATAGAATCATCACATACATCGAGCAACAACAAAACGACAGAAGCGTAGCACAGAAGGGGGGAAACTTGTTTACCTTTTTGACGGTGGATCTCTCCATCATTTCCAGCAACTGCTGCTACTGCCTTATGTTCAATCTTTTCATTGAAAATATGCGCGTACGAGGGAGGCACCTACAATTCAATTTCCCCTCTTTCTTTTTTTGTATTTTAGTTGGAGCATTTTTTTCTTTTTGAAACATCCGTTCTGTGCCCAAAAGAAATGCATATCATGCGCTTCGACTTGTCAAACGATGAGCGAGTGAGGATTTTTCTCAGGTGTGTACAACAGTTGCCCGTTATTGGTGGGAAAAAGAAGAAAACAGTTCATCATCGTCGGACAGCATTTTCGGTGGGACTTGACCCACGATTCCGTAGGCCTAAACACGGCCGCAGTGGCTGCTGCTAATATGCTGGACGAATAGTGTATGGGAATTCTTTTTGCCCAGTTAATTGGCGGGCGGTGCAACCATTTTTTTTTTTTTTTTTCCTTCTGCCGTTGTCCTTTTTTCTTAGTGTCTTGTTTCTCTGGGTGTGATAGCAAAGAAGGTATGAAAGAGTTAAAAAATAAAAATGCTTTGAATAATTATTCGGGTCGGCCCAAAGTCTGTCATTTGGCCACGTGAAATGTGCCGACCTCAACGCCTCCGGGATTCTTTTCTCTTTCTTGGCTTATTGTTGCTGTGCTTTTCATTAACATTTTTCCACAACAAGCAAAACAGCAGCAGCCAAGACAGTAAACGAAAATTGTTGAAAGAGTTTTGGGCGAGACGTTCAAAATTAAAAAAATTAAAATAAAACGTTGGTGAAAAAGATTTAATTCAAGTTAAAAAATCTGTTGGGAGAAATATTAAAAATATTAAAAATTATAATGCTGTGCATCCGTGGATTTGATAATAGTCTTACCGTCCACTTTTCCCGAACGTTTAGCATCTCGTTGTTTGGGCTGCCTGTTTTTTCGTGTTTCTTCCACATTTTTTGGAGGGGTTTGTTTCGTGCACAATTGTCGAGTCTGCACGCCGCTACTAGAAGATAACAAATCAGAGACGGACGCCTCTAGTTCATGTACACAAGCTCCGTCTTTATCTATTTTTCTGGAATTATCACTCTTAAAATTCTCTCTCATTAACGTGTCTCTCATCTTTCACTTTTCTCCAACTATTTTTTATTTTTTTTGGGGGCTTCCACTTTATACACACCCCACCAGTGGTCGGCCATTTACATATATGCTGCCCTATGAATGATCCTACCATTTTCTTTCTTGAATAATGCAGACTTTTGACAGCAGAGAAAAAGGTTGTGAAAACTGCCAACGCTTTTTCCTTTTTTTTCTCTGCCAGCCCCTCTTCGTATATGTATTTATTCGCTGATGATAGCCATGGCTAATTACTGTGTCCGTCTCCTCCTTAAATTTTTTTTTTCTTTCTCGCTCTTTGCTGTTAATTGTTTTTTTCTTTTCTTTTCGAGAAGGGATTAGAAAAACATGGAAACAACAATTAGAAAAATCGCAAGCCACTAATAAAAAAGTTTTTTTTTTCTTTTGTTTCACGTGGAAGCTGAAACAAAAACAAAAGAAAGGTGGCACTGGATCGATTCCGGAGGCGGAAGAAACGAAAAGGAAACACATTTTTTTTCTTCTCCAGTTCATTAAGAATTTTCTGATGAAATATTTCGATATTTCCGATTGACTGACTCTGCACGCTATTATGTGCACACCTTAAAGCATTTACGTCTTTCACATAACACAACGCAACAGCCGACGATAGCGAGAATCTTCTTCCTCCGTCCCACTACTATTTCACCCAATTAGTTCTGTCTGCCTTATTTTTATTCGTTTCCCGCAAACACTTGCCGACGCCGCTCTTCCTCCCCTCAGCCGCATAGAATAAATAAAATATGTGCGTCATCCACGTACGCTTTTTTTTTGTGTGTTGTGTGTGTTCCAATCGCTAATTATCAAAGTGTTTTAAAGCGAAACCCGCGCTCTCCGTTTTTATTTCCTCACTTTCTGGTTTGCAGCAGCGAGTCCGTCGTCAGCGACGCCGCACATCGTGAAGGGGAAAGAACGACCGTTGGGAAATGCTTGCACTTGTATATGCAGCGTGGAAATATAAATTTAATCGATAAGATGTTTTTCCCATTTTTTTTTTTTTTCTTTCTTTGTCTTTTATTTTATTTTTTCCTGACCGCAAACGACGGAGATTAAGGACGCGCACAAATTAACCACGTTCAGTACGTTCGAAAGGACATAACCCATTGTATAGTGCGCATAGTTGATGATCTCAAGTATGAACGTTATCTTTCTTTGAGGCGAATTTCCGGAGCCATTTTTTTTTTTATAGCCAAGTCTTTGATCGCGGTTCATTTGCTCCTCTTTTCGGGGTTTTTCGTTTTCCTTCGTGTGTTCCCCCCTTTTTTTTCTTTTTTTCTCAATCGGCTTATACTACTTTGCTGTATAGGAGCCGTTTAATACTTTGTGTGGGAGGGATTCGCTGTTGACGCGATTCTCTTTTTCACGTCTCTGTCGTCTCCATTTTCTTTGTCATTCGCTTTGCTTCTCTTCGGTGTGCTCGAACGCATTGTCACACCGATTTCATTCATGGCGACCCCCGCAGTGATTTCAGTTTTTCTTCTGCACGGCTGCTAATGGCCGTTTGACATTCTTCCTTATTTCCCCGTTGCTTTTCTTCCACCGACTGCAGCGTACGATTTAATCATCTGTTGAAACTGTTCCGCAGTTGTCGATGGGATGGTTTCCAGCTTTTCCGATATGCCTGCCATAGTTGATCTCCTTGCAATTCTGCCCTTCGTTCCGCGCAAATCCATTCGAGTGAGGCCAGACAAAAGGGAGAAAAGATAACTGTATCAATTATCCCCCCCTTTTTTTCTTTTACTTGATGGACATGTTCTATTTCGTACTCGAGTGCGTGTAACACAAGCGGATTATGATTCCCCCATTCAATGTGTACAGAAAGGGTATAATCATAACGGACTTGTTTATTGTATTTCTAATACTTTAATCCTGTCGGAATCATCCAGATCGGAGGAAAAAACAAACAACTTGTTATTGACCAGCTTGAGAATGTCTAGAAATACATACATTTAAAGAAAGAAAAAAAAAGAACAAGCCTACGTCTATACTTGATTTAGCGTTATTGGCCAGAGGTTATATGACACTTCCTGATTCGTTCCACAATTGTAGACCCTATGAACGGGCTTACGTAACAGGAAACATTGACCGTAGTTCTTGATATAATAACGTGTTACGTCAGCAAACCAATAAAAAAAAAGAAAGCCAGTTATAGATGTGTACGGTATATACTATATTTTTCACTTTGCCAGTGACTGTCGGTAAGAAATGTATAGCTGTTTCCTCATCGGAAGTCATTTTCAATGACCAGTTTCTCTGAGCATTAGCAGACGATCGTAAAATACACATTGAAAATCGTTGCTAGTCGCAAAAGAGGAAAAAGGTTCGATTGTTCGGACGCATTCAAGAAAAAAAGGGCACCTTTTTTCTCGTGTGTCCTTTACATCGTTATCTTGGCCTTTTTTTTTTTCTTCCTTGGCCATTCGACCAACTTTAAAACGGAATCAAAGTAGCGCAACCAACTTTGAATTTGAATAACTCATAAGCTATTTAAATCCCAGGTTGGATGGTGCATTAATTACTTGAAGGTTTGTCACACACACACCAAAAAAAGTGTTCCAAACGGCGTTCCGTACCTGGCCACTCTAGACCCTTTATTTCTGCCAAGTTCTGATTGCCTTTTCTCGTTTTCTCTCCGTGTGTGTCGCTTTTCTATATGTCTTGACACTATGATGTTTGCGCCTTTGAATAAGGGAGGTCTCGCTTCAAAGAATGCCATCGGAAAGAAAAGCCATACGGATATCCCTATATACCAAACACATCACAAAAAAGAAATGGAAAGAAAAAAATGTTTTCTCGTCTTCCTAAAGCCATTCATCGACTCGATGCAAAATGTTAACCCCCGCGTCTATAAAGATGTATAGCTTCAGATGGTTTTTTTCTTCTTCTTCTTTTCAGGATGTTGTCCAGTCGAACAAAAATGAATTCATTTGTCGGGAACAAATACGACGCTGTGAGGGCAAGAATAAACCTTATGGTTTGAGTTTATGTACACACAATAGATGGAAAACTGGAATGGCTCCGACTCTTTGATGGCCCTTAAGAAGAAAATGCACCCCCACAAAAAAAAATGGAGAAAAGGAACAGCAGCAAAAAGGAAATGCTTCCTTTAGCGACCCATAGTTTTTTTTTTTTTTTTACTTCTTCTTCTTTGAATAGTGAATGACTATAGCTGACCGGTGTCGAAGAAGACATTTCTCCACTTTACCTTGCGATGGTGTATCTTCTCTAATATAGATCCACAGCGGGGCCTTTTTCTCTTCTTTTTGTGCTGCTTCTTGATTGTCTCACTTCCAGAACCCCCCCACGCTCACACCAATCCCTCCCACAAAAAAAAAAACTTTCTTTTCCATCAAAACTATAGCGCCCGCTTGTACGGATAACTCCTCCTCTTCTAGCGTTTCTTCCATCTTTTTGGTGGGGGGCTGTTGGATGGACTTGATGAATTCGTCAGGAATCTGCAGGAGGGCCAACGACATTAGCCGCTCGCTACAAATTTCAATAGAAAGGACTTCTCAACACAAGTTTCCTGTAGGTTGTTCAGCTTTAAAAAAGAAAAAAAACGGACCTCGTTCATAAGTTTAAATTTTGAAGAAAAAAAAGGGAAAGAAGAAGCCATCAGGATAGGACCACCTTTTCTTTTCGGAAAAAAAGAAAAAGTCTTTTCACAGGTTTTGGCCCTTCCATTCGGAATATCTTTTTTTTTTTAAGGGCTCCAATCGGATTTGATGATGATGCAACAACTCCCACGCACCAGGCCCCACCGATAGTAATATAAATTAACCGCCCTCAAAGTCCGTCTGCCTCGGCAATTCTTATGAGGGGGGGTTGTTGAAATGCTTTTTCGTCTTGAAAAAATGTCTTGTATTCCATCCTCCCCCTTTTTTTTTTTTTCCCGTTCGTATATAACAACATTGTAACCTTTGAACTGAATAATCTGACCGCCATTTCCCAAATTCCTGACTTTAATGTCTTTATCTTTGTTAGCCTCGTTTTATATATATACTCCCCATCTTATTTTCCTTTGGCTTTTGTTACCTTTTCTTTCTCCCTATTTTTGAGTTTTGTTTTGTTTTTATCTGCCCGTTTCACGGAAAGTAAGAAAAAAAATAAAGCAGAGAAAATTTTCTTGGGAATTTTTTTTATTTTTTTTTTTCCTCCCCGGTTTCGTTGCGTTTGGGACATTCCATGTCTTCGGCAAACGTGACACACACGCCATTCTTTCGTATACGAAACGAGATAGAAAGGCAAGTCGGGGGGTGGATATGTCAGAGTACTAGAGGAATGCTTTATGATGAAACATTAATTTTCTTGTTGTTGTTATTGTTGTTTTATTCTAAGAAAATGGGAAAAGCAAGTTGTTTCTTCTTTTCATAGGGAATTTGACTTGAATAAAAAAAAAAAAATGGATCAGATGACCCGTCACAACAGATACTCCAAATAGGATTTCTGTTCGATTCCATTTCTTTTTACTCAACGTCCGATCGTCTTCCAGAGATAAGACACGAATAACTAATTACACCCAAATGTCCGTCATGCATAGGGTCGGGATAACTATAAACATGTGAGTTGAGGTTTTTGATTTATGCGCATACATTGAACGAGGCTATATACATTTAGGTTAAAAAGCAACCAACAGATTTCGAGATTTCCGGCTCGTTTCACGTAGAAATGAATATGCCTTTGGAATTACATTCAAGGCAGAAAGTGCACTGTCTATAAGTTCTCCCCGTTTTTTTCTTTTTTGTTGTTGTAGAGAGACCAAACAAAAATGGACGAGAGGCAAAACTATCGAAAGGGATACGGAACTTTTTTTGCTTTGTCTGCTGATGTTTTTTCGGATCTTTTTTATTTTATTTTTTGGATTGGCTTTAGGTGATGGCTTTATCAGACAGGTGCATCAGCTAACGTCACGGCCGTGAACGAAACATTTCTTCTTTTCCTTCTCTGACTGTCTGTCTTTTTTCTTTCTTTACATTCATTGTTTCGTTTTGTCTTTGATGTAAAACCCTTTCCGCTTGGCCGTCCATATCATTAGATTGCCAGGCAACACTCGACAATACACGAATGCATTTGAAAAGTTAGATGCGTGAACAGAATTCCGTACGAACGCGGATAAATAGGTGGCACTCTGCTTTGCCGATATGCTCGAATTTATTTGGTTTCGTTTGAAAAAGAATTGGCTTGCGTTTCTTTTTGAAAACTCGTCGTGAAAGAAAGGCAACTGCAACGCACGGTCCGTTTCAAATGATTCAGGTTTTGTTTCATTTCTCTCTTTTATTTCAACTGGAGGAATTCTTCCGACTTGTTTTGTTTGCCCGCCACTCTTGTTAACTGAAATGTGCATTTTTTTTTTTTTTTCAAAAAGGAAGTTTTCCTTGTTTGGGATTTCTTCTTCTTTAAAGCGTCCGTAGCTGAGCGTTCAATTTAGGAAAATAAAATATAAAAAAAAGTGGAAAAATAGGAGAAGATAATAGACAGGAGAGATGATGAAGGCCCTTTTCTTTTTTTTTTGCTTGTTGTGTTAGGTTCTCTGGCCGTGTCCCGGCCCGCCAACACCGACACCATAGCACCGATAATAAGCACGTTGGCACACAACCTGTAAATCATCAGGTGTGTGTGTGTGTGCTCGCGCCCCCTCTGAGTGTATAGACATGTAACACACACACACAGAATTTATATACACACGTCGAGAAGAGAGCGAGAAAAAAAAAATCAAGAAAAAGAGATTTCTTTCGACCACGACGACTACGTCTAACAGCAGTCGGGAGAGTGGCTTCATCATTCAAACAACGTTAAAAACTTCTTCTTTTCCATTTATGCATTTTTTTAATGTTTTTTCTCTGCTTGGCGAGAAGAATTTTCTTTTTTCCTCAGTTTTTCTTTTGGGGCTTTTCTTGGTCTTCAACCGGGGCGGTCACGGCTCATGATGATGATGATGATGATGATGATGTAGATCGTGAAGGAAAGAAAATAATAAAAAACGAGGGTCTCGGCTAAGGGAGAGAAGTGAATGGATGAAAGAGAGAAGTCTGGACAAAAACTAACCCAACTGATTTCCTTGCATTTTTGTTTTAGTATAGTTATAAAAGTGAAGATGGACGACGACGTTGCCAAGTCACGAACGACCAATCTCTCTCTCTCCGGGTGTCTAAAATCTTTGACGCAACCCACACCCAATTGTTCCAATATAACAGACGCAATGACTATAGAAAAGCCATAAGCAAGAAACTCACATTTTCTGCGAATGCAAATGTGGCGTATGGCCAATTTAAAGTCACTCTTTCTTCTGAAATCTATACCAGAGAAATTGAAGTCGAAAATGACAGCCATGTAGCAGTTGGTTCCGAAGAAAAGGACACGGAGGTTGTCCTGGAGTGTCATGGTGGCTTCAGGGTGGTGGCTAGTGTCGGTGAGGGACAAGAAAATAAAATAAAAAAACAAGCCATCCATCTTTCCATCCATCTTCATATCGTCCGCTGAGATCTGCAAGTCAGAAGCAGCCACGACAGTGACGGCACGCGTTGATAATCGGGGACGCGGCCTTATTTGCGCCCGCACCGATGCACAGGCCAGCGCACTATCGGTTCCATCTAGCAGGCGACACCTAGACATTCTAAAATGGCGTTAGGTCATTGCGGCTGCATGCCAAAATAGTGGCCACGAAAATGAAGGAGAAATGGAGGACGGTGCAAACTGGAGGATCGATGGGCCCAGCAACAGCTCCAACGTCCCGCTGTTTGGGCCGCGGCTGACAAGCCAACGTTGACTAATTGGAGGCCAACACATAAATGGCAATCGTCTTGACAGCCGTGTGAATATGGCCGCTGTAACGGAGAAAAGATGTTTCTCCTTATTTCTTGGTACTACATTTTACAACGAGCGTGATCTCCCCTCCATCGAATTCTTTGATTTATTGACCCATTTTCTTCTCTTTTATTTTTTTTTTCCCCTTTTTTCTCGCCTCTTTTGCTACGCTTCCCTCGCATTTGAATCGCCCACTTTTTCAATTACATTTGGGCGGAACCGGCCAGCGACCGAGGCAAAAAACGAGAGAGACACATTGAACAAACAAGATCTATTTCTTTTTAACAAAACAAAAAACAAAACAAACAAACACATTTGCATATGTAATCGAAAGAAACATAAAAGTTTGTTTTTCTTTGACCCGATCTTCTCGTTTTCTTTTCGTCCCGTACAGACATGTTTGAAAAATGTACACGTAACAACTTCTGATTGTAAACAAGGTCGACATCAGTTGCATTTGAATCAGACGTGCGATGATTAGTGACGGAACGGCATTGTCTGTCTTGGGCATCAACAGTATTCGGACGATTCCAATGAAACAAGATGTCAAAAACAATCAGCTGGCTGCTAGAGTCTGAACCGCGTCGTCGAAGTAGAACGTTTGCTACGTCTCCTTTCATTTTTTTTTTGCTACTAGAAATGTGACCAAACGAAAAGGTGGGAGGTTAAGTATAATATTTATTTCGATTTTTTTTTTCTTTAGAGGCACACGAGCGCACGAGAGAAAGTTCAGCCAGGGAACGAAAAATAGAAAAAGGGGGTTGGGTCCAAAAAGAGAGAAAAACGAGGGGGTGTATAAAGGTAAAAAAAAAAAGGAAGAAGGGGAGAAAAAAAAAACGAACTGGTGGAGTAATTTAGAAAAGAAAAAAAATATATATACAAGTCTGGAATCATGGTGCCGAAATTCCAGAGTCAGCACGACACCTGAAAGTCTTCCTCTCATTTTTATGGTGGCAACCAAAAGCTCCAGCGAAAAGAGATACGAAGAGAAGAAAGAGATATTTTGTAGAGTTTCTGTGTGTGAGCCCTGTTGCGACGACCAACGGAACGCTATGCGGTCCTCCATCTTTTCTTTTTTTCTTTCCCTATTTTAAAAAACTTTATCCTCTTCAATTTCCACCTGCATCTCTTTTTTCACTTCCCTTGAAGAAAAAAGTCCAAGGTCGGAAATGTTTTGGCTGCAGCGTTCATTGATTCTTTGTTGACTACATTAACGATTGCTATACTCAGAATTTCCATAATAAACTGAACGTCACCGAGGACGATGGAAACGAAACGATAAAATCAAATTCAACTCACAGGGTTGATATTTATTTACACAACTTTGGCATCAGAGAATTGGCTCCAGCCGGGCCAACGTGGGAGGAGACCGCACCAAACATCCGGCCAATCCTTTCTGTCCTCACGGTGAAATCCTAGAGCAGCGGTGATATACACAGGCCGATTGAAACGCAACAACAAAATCCACAAGAGACGCAGTTGGGGGAAATTCTTGACGTCATTTCGATTGGACAATGCCGTTCGTTTTCTCCGAAATTCTAGACAGTTGTGTTAGTTTTTGTTTTGTTTTTCTTCCGCTGAAGTTGTCTAGCAGTTAAGTCCACATCATCTTTCATCATCCAAAGATGTCTAAATATATATATACACACATACTGTGTAGACACAAGAATCGATGCGTGATGATGCTGGGAATCCTGGGAGAAAACAATGCCTTCAAGACACGGCAACAACAATGACAAGACGAACTATTCATAGTACATCGTTGATGCCATGACGTAATGTACTGCATAGAAGAAAAACCTATAGGTTCGCAGCGGCATTTTATATTTTAAAAATATATTTAAAAAAAAGCTTCCTTTCGTCGGATCGATCTGTCTTTTGATCCTCTTTTGTTTGGAAATCTGTTTGTTACTTTTTCTATTGATCTACTCCTGGAAGAAAAAAAAAATGCGATTCGTTCAACTTGTTTCATCGAAATTGTTTCCTTCTTATTATTCACTTCATCGGAATCGATTCAAAATGCCAATGGATGCGGAGATGGGAAACCTATTCATTTTTTTTTTGACGTCTTTGTTAATAATCCAAAGACCATGTCATTCGATGCACTGTGCGTACACTGGTAGTAAAATACACAGGTCTCTCTCTCTTTATTCATTCCATCGTCTTCTGATGAGTGGAGATTTGTCGGAGGGCGGATCGTCGGACAGCAACGCCGCCACCGCATTTGACTGAATTCGATTTGCGGAGGATTTCGTTTCCCACACGGCTGTCCAAGTGTATACCGAAGAAAATACTTATTATCCGTAGGCTGGCATACACAGCCAAGTGATAATCCGCTTCTTTACTTTAGCTTTACAACTGTACATACTGTTGTCGTGGCAATAAATAAAACATGTTCGACATATAAACCTGCCGTGGGACACAATTCCGTCTAGAAGAATGTGGAATAAGCAGTCGAAATGCCGGCTTTTTTTTTTGGGGGGGGGTTGATTGTTCGCGTAAGCCGAACAGCAGTTGTCACATTCAAGAAGGGGGGACATGGAAAAAAGAAAAGTGAGAAACGCAATCTCTTTCCAAGAAAACAGGACAATTCTTTCGTGCTTCTTAATTTCTTTTCAATTTCCCGAATTCGACTGAGCGTTCATTCTTGGTGCTTTTTGTCGGATGCCCCGTTCGCTGTCATTGACCGTGAGATTATGTTGTTTATTTCTTAGACGTCTATTCCTCCGCCTCAAATCCGCTCTGATCGTGTGTACATCGGACGCAACTTTGGATCGTAAATAAAATGAAATGTTTTTTTTCTTGTTTTTTTTTTGGTTTCACGCGAGAACCAATCCTAGCCGGTAAAAGGGGCGCAGTGGCCGTATAGTGCAACGTAACGTAACCATGATTTTGGATGGTTCCCGGGCCCCCCCTTAGTCCTCGTTCAGCCTCTTTTCGTGTTCCTTTTCGTTTCCGAGTGGATTGGCCCACTCACAGCGAAAAGAAAAAAGAAAAAGAGATAAGTTATTAATAAATTAAGAGAAATAACTGGCTATCCGCTTGTCGAAGAGGGGTCTGGAACTCCGGAGAGAAAATAACAAAAAGGAAAAGAAAAATGAAAGAGATATCAACATATCATGAATAATGAATGAAGAGAATTCGGAGAGTTGCACTAAGGGAACACACGGCGCACACATGTAGACAACGCACACAAGAAGAAAAATGTTATATGAAGAAGAAGGAAAAGGTAGACAAAATAGGTGGAATGAGGAATGAAGAAGAACAAGCCAACAAAGAAGAAGAAGAAGGGAGAAAGAAAATGAATTTATCGATGTTGATTTCAGATTATCTCCTCATTTGAGCACGAGCGTGTCTGGCCCGTGTGTGAGTTAAGGTCGAGAGCTGACGGGCAAGGAGGCGGAGGAACTGGATAGAGAAGAAGAAGAAGAAGAAGAAGAAGAAAGTGGAAAAATAGAAGAGAAAAAAGCCGCTCGAACTGTTTGGTTCACAACTAGTCAAAAAGAAAGAAGAAGCGAGTCGTTGCCTGCTCCGCCCTCTTATGGTGTATACCTACCTCTTTTTACAGGCTACGTTATATTATTAGGCTGTTGGGGCTTCGCTCATTCCCATTTAGGATGTGTACGGCATCTATATGTTTAGATAGAGGTAGATAGATACATCCCTTATATTCTTTCTTATATACCCATTTCTTCCTCTTTTTTTTTTCCGACAGTCAAAAACATCTGAAAGATTTCTCGTCTTTTTTGTGTGTCTGTGTGTGGAGGGGGGTTCTCTTTTTGTCCAGGTCAAAGAAACATCCCCCTCGGTCTTTGCTTCAAATCTTATCGTCGAGTTTCATCGTAAAGGTTCCTTCGTCTTCACATCTCCGCCTCTTTTCCCCAATTCTCTTTCCTTCTAGTTGAATGCATAACTAGTCGTGCTGGTTACTAGTTTGTATATATATATATATGGCATGTGTAGATGTTTGTGTGCCCATCGCCCGGCCAGCCAACTGAGGGGTGGTAATGCTGGACAGCCCGGGTGGCTGCGTTGCCACCCTACGTGCTGCCTTGGGTGGCGAACTAGCCACCCAACGCTGAAGCGTCCAGGGCGGCACGACCGCCACGGCGCCTCTTCTTCTTCCTTTTCTGTTTTACAAGAAAATATTCTTCGTCAATTCTGATCTCAATTTTTGGATGACGTCTTCTAAACATTTTTCAAATCACAGCTCTTCATCCACGCGTTTTTATCAATGTACAGGTAAATGAATGGCAATTAGATCATTAAGAGAAAACGTGATTCTAAATAGCCAATACTTCTTGAATGTACAAAAATCACGAACGGCACACTTGACCTGTTTTTTATTTTAGTGAAATCATCTACATATGGATGTGTCCTGTCACCGAGCGCTGAAAAAGGACACGCATTCCACCGACAACGCGCTACATTCAAATATTGCGAATATAACAGCGCAACCTTTCCCCCCCCCCTCTCTCTCTGCTATTTCAGATTATATGTGTCGTTTAATAATAATGTATGTACATTCCTATTTCACGCGTCTCATTCCATAAAGAAAGAAAAAAGAAAAAAGGTGTCATCCAACAGGTAAAAGTTGGTTCGTTCACCATTCGTCCTCATTCTCGTCCCCTTCTTTTCTCACCAAAAGTCACAACCATCAGACACACATATTACCTGTCTTGCTCGTCGTGTTCTTAGTAATGTCCCACTACGAAGGAAACCCCTCCCCTCGTCCGGTGTTGCTCATTTGCCTTCATCAGTCAGTCCATTGGTATATTATATATGCACTGGGCCTTGCGCGTCCCGATGGTTGAATTATCATTTTTACAGAATTCATTTCAGTTTGTTTGTACAGGCACACGCTGCTGTGGTAGATGTCAAAGAAGATGGACAAATTTATTAGATAGGTCTAGAACCTCAATAAAACACACGGCAGACAGCGAGGGAAAAATAAGAGGGTGCGATGCCCGGATATGAACAGACACTCTCACAAGATTCAAGTCAACGTGTTTCTCTCGGAGACCAAATCGTAAATTTCAAAGTCCCGTCAGGGTCTCGCCGTCTCTTGTCGCGACCATCTGATCCAAGAGGAAACGGGGCAAGAAAAAACTTTCCCCCAAGTCGCAGTATAAACAGCGGTGAATGACAGGCCAAACTGTACACGCCACGAACGTAACAGCGCAAGTATTATACACATGACAAGATAGGGACGACACTGTATGTGGAGATGACGGCTGAATGTTTATCCCCTTTTTTTTGTCGTGATTTTTATCGAATGGATCACGAGATGTGATCCTGTCTGAAAAGATTTCGGGGTTTCAGACTGGAGAGGAAACGACGGAGATAGACAATTTGAAAGGTGATGGAAGACAGAAGAATTAAATCTAAATGCCGTGAGAAAATAAACAAAACAAAAGAAGGCAGACCTTGGGGGGGAGTGATATGTATAATATCAACATCTCCAATTGATGTTGAACGTTTCTATTCTACGAGAGAAGGTCTACAACATTTTTCCTTTTTTAAAAATACTAACATCATCAACGCTCGCATCGTTCCCAAAGGCCCGTGTAATTATCACGTGACGATACATCAGGTGTGGACTAGCTGAAGATGAAACAAAAAAGAAACAAGACGCGTGAGTTACGGCCAAGAAGATAAACCCCCCTTCTTTTTTTCTCTCTCTCTCTCTCCTGTTATTTTCCTCTCACTCACTCACTCCCCTCACTCATTTCTCCTTGTAAAAACGAGAAACATTCTCTTCATGTTTTGTTTCACATTCCGACTTTTTTTTTTTCAAAGTTTTTCCCCCCTGTCTGTGTTTTGTTTTTTTAAATCCTCCGCCGCATGATGACTGCACATACGATCCGTTATCTTCACTAGACTACATCCAACATTTGGTATACGTACTGGTGCTGGGTACATTTTGGTGCTGACGTTAGCCACACATCGCCCTCGTGAGTTTTCTAAATCACAAGAGTACTTTTGAAGTTTCTTTTCTTTCCTTTATTATTTGAGAGAGATAGAAAAAGACGGTGTTTATTGTTTAAAGTACACGAGAAACAGTTTATTCTCGCTTGTCGATTTATATAAAAGACAACAGTCAAACTATGCCCGCCGCACAGCTGAAAAGTCGTCGGACCCTACAGGAAAAAATCCAGTTTTTTTTCTAGATTTTTTTATGATGTGTACCAGGATGTGCACCGACTACGGCTTCTTCTGGAAATCTTGTGTGTGTACACTGGAACATATCTCGCAGTATATAAGCTTGTGTGGCTCTCAAATAAACAGAAAGCCAACGGTCGTACGTGAGAAGAGGGAAAAGAAAAAAAGAAAAAGCTATTATAACTATTATGAAAAGACCAGAAGCCATACCGCAGGCTTGAAAACGGAAAGCAGGCAACCTTTCTGCTATACATACGCAGCGTGTAATATATACAGTTTGGAGGTATATATACAGTTTTTTCAATCGCGATGGATACATAGATCCAGTCGCCAGAAGCAGTTGCTTTTCATTCGGTTCATTTTCCAGCTCCTGTGGCTTTTTTTTTTTTCTCCCCTCAAATTCTAATGGGGGGAAATAAAAAATTAGACGAATGCCAACTCTGTTACTTACATAGTAAATGAAAAGAGTGTCAAGTGCATATAATGAATGACTTTCTTCAGCTCCAAATATGTTCGCTGAACCTCGGGCTAGATGCAGAGAATTCTGTGAAGTGGGGAGCCTTCTCCACATGATTAAAAGACTGTTGGAAGTAGGACAACATTTACAAAAGCCTGTAATAAATGTCTTAGCTGCCTCAAAGAAGAGGTATACAAGATAAGAGCAACTTCAAAGGAAACTGTCCAATAAGGGAAATATTTCGCACAAAAAACCTGTGCTCGGTCATTCATCAATGCAACAATTCCAAGACCCTTGTTGTGGACATCGCCCCCCCACAAAAAAAACCAGAAGTTGGTGTAACATAACCTCAGGTGAGAAAACTAGTTTTTCTTCTTGTGCTCGTAACTTAATGAGTTTTTTTTTCATTAGGCCTATAGGCTAAACGATGGAACACAAGATATTTTAAAAAAAAGCTGGAAAAGATTCGTCTAAATCGTTTCAAACGCTCCTGATTGTGGGAACGAGCCGAGGCGTGGTAGGTGGAATTGTTCGTTTCTCGTGGAAGATGAAGACAGGGCATTGTATCAAACACTCTCCTTCTATTACACACAACACACTTAAAAAGAAAAAAAAAGAAAAATAATGAACCTTCTATTGCCTCCGAGCTGGTAAGCCTTGATTGAGATGTGTCTGACGTTTCATTATGAACATCTTCTGATGTGTTTTGTCTTTGCCTGTCTGCACGGTGGCTTTGATTAAAGGCCTGATGTTGATTACAGCGATGGAATTAAGCCCTATCGAATCACGTTTGATCAAACAACAGCCCAAAACTATGTATATATAGTGTGTTGTAATATGAAAGTCTTCGGTACAGCCTTGGAGTAAAGGCTACCGTGTTTGGCTAAAGGCTCTTTGCGCATAGATTTATTCCATCCTTCACCAGAAGCAACAAAGTTGTTCTTCTTCTCTTTTCATCTGATTTGATTTATTTTTTTTTTTTCCCGATGGTTAAGAGAAAAAACAAAAATCTGTTTATTCATTGTATTTATTGGGATTTGTTCCAGGAAATATGTTGCATATGTAAAAAAGCATAATCATTGGTCTGGCGAAACTTGTGATTATTATTGTTACGTATAGCTTTCAATCTGCCCCCTTTTTTTTCTGCGTATATAGGTCCCATTTCATCATCACCTCGTCGACCTGTTCCTCCTCCTTCTGCTCAATCCCAAAGTTGAATTATAACAATGCACAGCGATGGATTTGGCGAGGAGAATTGATTGAGACGCCACATTTTTCATTTCTTCATTTTCCTGGATGAGTGTCCATTTACATTCAACAACAACCGACTTTGGATCGTCCTTTTTCTTTTGATTATCAACACATCAAAAGTCAAAACAAGGGAAGAAGTTTCTATCACGCATGAAGGAGGAAGTTGATCGCTTTCGATATTTATTTTATTGACGTATATAACATCGACAGTTGGCCTTGCTCTTTTCTATCAAAATTCAACACACAAAACTCATTCGGCTCTGGATCGATTTCGAATCCGGCAATCGTTTCTGATCACTCATCTCTTTTCTTTGTTTTATTTTTTTCTCTGTATATCTGCCCGTCTCTCTGGCCAACGATTTGTTCGACGAGCAAACAATATACACGTTAGAGTCCGTGCCACCGCCGTAAGCTCTCTCTTTCTCTCAAGACCTACAGTTTATACGTGACGTTCAAGTATCCACACGCACGTTGTTGGCTATCTAGAAAAACAACAAAAACTATCAGCTGCGGGATGAGGGACCAAGGCGAGCGCTCATCATTAGTCCAGCGCGTCTCCTCACTGGCCTGGCCGATTGACCTCGATAAATACCGCCCATTCGTCTATATCCAAAGGGAAAAGGGAGAGACAAAGAGTCATCAAAGATGTTAATAACACCAGTTCTTTTTTTTTTTTTATTTCTTTTTATTTTTGATTTTCTTCTTTTATGTTTTTTTTTTTCTTTTAACGCTTTGTCTGACCGTTTGGATGGCCTTCATCGTCCCTATCATAGCAAGACTTTCTCATGCGAAGGAAATGCGTTGGGTATCTCGAGTCGGCCGTGATTATGGAGATGTTAAAAGAAAAAGGGGGGGAACAGCGAGCGGTTGATGAAGACATCAAGGATGGACGAAAGCAATTATCGGATCTCTCGAGGTGCACCGAAACAAGAAGAACGGCGGGCACAGGTATCACGCCACCTAGCACATAAATGCACGTTGAGAATTTTTGCCACGCAAGGCCGACATTTTTCGTCCGTGTCAATGATCTTCTTCTGTTGAAACGCTTTCAAATGAACTGGAAGATTCTCTGCACGATGCTGGCGACCACCGTCGTCATGTCGGCCGCTCCGATACATTGACGGATGGAACCCCATTTATTATCAGGATGCAATCACGCTAGAGTCGAATGAGCCAGAAACAAAGTGTGTCTATATACGTCAGGTAGAATATGAAGATGTTCCACCGTCTTCATCGCATTCGTTGCGCTCTGATTTGTGTCATTTGCCCGCGTCATTTTCCTTCCTTTCTAATGCACATTTCTCTGATTGTTTCCCAGAAAAAAAAGAAAAAATGGTTGTTGTTTTTCGAATGGAGACGATGAGCTTGTAATTGTTTGAAAAGAATAGGGCAAACAGTGTCGAGAGGGGTGGTGGCTGGACGAGCAAATGGAAATTGGAGGTACGATATATACGTACGGTAAGGTCTACAAGATGATGCAGCTAAAAGGTGGGAAAACAACTCAAGTCTCTCTTGTGTGGTGCTGGAGGCCACGGGCCCCACGGCACAGCGGGTGACCAATAAGAGAAGGTTCACTTCACATGGTGAATTCCCCCCTCAGCGGGAACCGAATGTAATTTACAACCGACATGAAAAAGGTCTTCCAACTTGGCACTGCGGGCGTCTGCGTTGACGGTCCCGAAAGAAGAAGAAGAAACGTCTCATCTCTAACCCTCCCCAAACTTTGTTCTTCCTCCACACACACATACACCAAAACACAACTCTCCTTTCCCGGGGAGAAGACGAGCCCCAAACCGACGGGGTTAAAGGGAAAAAAAGAAAAAAATCTATTCAAGTTTGGGAGGGTCAATAAGGGGAAACAAGGAGAAAATAAAGACTCTTTTAGAGGCTCGGATAAAAGATTCTCTCCCGTTTTTCCAAAAAACATCTTGCGGCTGAAATAAAGCAGTAGGGGATATCATCGAGCTCTTAGGTAAAGAAAGAGGAGGGGGGGGGGAAGGGAAAAATAAAAATGTTTCTCTTCGAATGTGCCCACTTCAATATTTTCTACATGTCCGACTGGAAAAAAAAAAAGAAAAATGGATTGCCTCCATCACAGTGTCCGACAGCTCCACGTCTACCGTGACTCTCAGCATTTTCTTTAACCTTTTTCTTTCTATTTGATGAAATTTTTTTATTTCTCTTACCGTGTGGGATTGTGTTTTATTATCATGTTTCTCTTTTTTTTTTTTTTTATTATTATTAATGTCTGTATAGACTTTTGCCCTTTCTATTAGGGGGCAGAAACTCCCCCCTTAAACCTGGTCAATTTTCTTTAAATCCTACCTTACGTTTTTTCACACCAACAGCGAGGACGTTCTTTTTTTTCGACGTTTCTTTGATGAACTCGTCAACATTTCGAGAATGAGCGTTTCAGCACTTGCCATTGTCATATTTCTGTCTTTGAGTTTGTTTGTTTTCTTCAAAGATGTCACGGAACGAGTGTGTTTTACTCCGCTGCATTGAGAATCGCCTGGGCAATGCGTTGTCCAGAAGAGGGGAAACGTGTTTTCTTTGACGGTCCAAACAAACAAAGCCGAACAATAGAGAAACAAGCGTGTCTTCCACAGTCGACTATGTGGGCATCTATTGTTCCCCGAATTTCACTACCCCTATATGTCTTACTACCCCCTCTACTACACCGCATAACAGCCACCTGTTAGGGAATTGATTGAGAGGACAAGAGCAAAAAACATCGACCGGGTAATTTCAAACGCGCAATTAAGGAAAATGGAGATGGTTGTCATCCTATGACATTAACAGACATTCTAAAAAAAAAAGAAATTCACATTAAAAGAAAAAAAGAGAGGTGAAATTTACCCTATTTGTTTTTTGCCGTCTGATGAAATCGAGCTAATCATACAGCAGTGCCCAACTTGTTTACCTTTCACATCTCCTTTTCCATGACTTTGCTGTTGGTGTTTGTGCCAAGATTGACGTGTTGGATATGTCACTGCCCTCTGTCCAACGTGTACCACAGAGGCTACCAAAAGGCGACCTCTTTAACAGCAGTGGTCCGTCAAGCTCCAATTAGATCTTCCCCCCTTTTCTCTCTCTCTCTCCCTTTCTCTTGACAGGTCCGAAAAAGTCGATGTCTTTCCTAGCGAGAGAAATCCCCCGTTGCTTTGGTGGACCCCTCCTGCACCACCTCATTTTACAGGAAGGAAAGAGTTCTGCTGTGCCTCACTTGACTCGCCACGTTTTTAAGTTATTTTTGTACTTTGACGAGGTCTCCTTGACATTTGAAGTGGCCGCGTCGTTGTTATTCTTCTCTGTCCCTCATTTTTTTTCTGAGTTGGAAAAAAAAAAAATTCTCCTTGTTGTTATTTTTGACGTTTACCGATAGCCATTTCAACTTTTGACGACCACATTCATATCCCCCCCCCCACTTTTTTTTTTCTCTTGCTCTTTCAACTTGTCTCAAACGGCGGGCATGTCCAGCACAGTGAGAGAGACTGGGCAAGCGCACCACCTGATGTGTCGGTCGCGATTTGCTACGCTCATATAATTCCACATGAAGAAACACATTCCTGTTTGAATCGGGCCCGTCTTGCCGCTCCCTGGTCCTTTCTCCCCCTTCGACGCCCACCTGTTGGGATCCATGCGCAGAGCCAACGAGAAAACAAAACCATGTAAATAACACAAGGAGGTTCTCTCAATCATGTTGGCCAAAAAAAAAAAAGGAACACAACAATGATGGAAGAAAAATATATTCATGGCAAGAGGGAAAGAGGTGGTGAAGGGGAGAACAGCCAGCACAGAAAGGAGATTTTTGATGGCCATCGTTTGCTGCGCCGCCTCAAAACCAATACGAATTCGTAATCAGTCGGTTGAAGGATGGCCGTGTCTGTGGTCCGTAGGGCCGCGCGAAAAAGAAATGTTTACCATCGGTCCGTGGCCGGATGAAACTCATTTGCCAAAACGATTTGTTGCTGATAGGTGGCGGGCCTCCGTGTACGCCCTTCTTCTCTTTTTTGTTTTGTTGCCCTCCTCTTGTTGTTTTTTTTTTCAATATGTTTTAAATCCATGGAACACATCCATTTGCTGGTAGAAAATGTTTCTTCGCCCAAGACACAGAGTCTCTTTGCCAGGTAGTTTATTACATACCGTTGATAATCGCTCAAGTTCTTTTTGGCCTGCCAAGTCCGCCCTTCTGCTGAGAAATGGCCACGGAAAAATACTGGAACATTAGCCGACCGAATCGCGTATAGATACCGCTTTCCTGGAACGATAAAAGTATATACGGGCATACCTTTTTTCTTCTTCTTTTCTTTGATGGTGCAGATAGAGAGATATCACACACATACACACACAGCAAAACCCAAAAGAAGCCACGTGAGTGAAGAGATGAGGGGGGGCATTTCTAATAATAACGTAAATAACGAGCTTGAAGCGGCAGCTTGGCGGACTTGGAGGAGGTGCTGAAATGTTTTTACAGGACGGGACGGGCCGTGAAAATTGACGAGCGGAGCGGATTTCTTCCGCCGCGAAACGGTTTCACGGTCAATTTGTAATTCCGTTTTTGTGTGTGTGTGTGTGTGTGTGTGTGTGTGGATACACTCCTCTTTATATGAACAGCACACGCCACGGACGTTTTCCTTTTTTTCGAATGTGTTTGGCTGTTTGCGATACGATAAGCCACTGGGTCGGTTAATTCACCACGTCATGAAAAAGAAAAATAAAAAAAAATTAAATAAAAAAAAATTTGAAAACTTTGATTCAATTGAAAAGGCGTTACATCATAATAAAAAGATGGCCGTGTCTTGATCGGACAACAAACCCACCAACAAGAAAAGGCGGGTGCGATAGAGACCGACAGAAGAGATTGCGTCTTTTTTTCCGTTTGTTGGGCCGTTGTGTTGTTGTACAACAGACGCCACAACAACAACAGGTTTCTTTTCATCAATATTATTCCTGTTTTTTTTGTGTGTGTGTGTGTGTAGAAGGTTTCGGCGATGATGGCCCAGACGATCCGTCATCTTCGTTTTTTTTTACAGAGAAAAGCCTACGCCTTCATCTCACATTTCATTGGAGGGAAATGTTTGGCAGATGCAGACAAACTGGAGGCATCTCACCACCACCTGATGTGCCGCCCTGTTTTGTTATTTTTGGATTATTATTTTCGGTGTGTGCCAATTCTTGTAGAGTGGCTGTGTAACGAAGCGTGTGATCAACGCGCATCTTATTATCTGCACACACGTTCAAGTTAAAATACTAAAGAAAGACGTTCGTTCCTTCGTTCGTTTTCTTTTTCTTTCTTAGTTAGATCCAATGGGCCGTGACGAGGCGGGAGGATTCACGAAAGATCGCGGCAGACTATCATGATCATAAATTTAGTTCCATGCAACGATAAATTTTGTGAGGAAAAAAAAGGGGGGGGGAGATAAATAATAAAAAAAAAAATAATAAAAATAAAAAGAACCAACCAGAGAGAAGAGAAAAAAGTGTTTGATAAATTTTTTGAGTTAGGAGAAATAATAAAAAAAAAGAAAGAGAGAGAGAGAGAGATATACCTTCTATACGTGTGTGTGTGTTGTTCCGCCACTGAATATATCATTTGGATGGGATTTTAACGCTTTGGCGTTGCTTTCTCGCCGACTTGGGGTTTTTTTTTCTTTTTCCTTTCTCCAGGCGGCTATATCTTTCACAGGCGCCCCGAACTTTAACGCACGGCTCTATCAAACACTCTGGCCCGTCATTGTCGTTATATGCACCAGCATTTGCTAGATTCTTTTTTTTTTTTTGCCGTTTGATACGTTCCTTTAAAGGGGGGGAAAAGAGAGGGGAAATACAAATTCGAGGTGCTGCTGGCGGCGCTGACACTATGTCGTCATGAGCGTTCAACCGTGTCGTTCTAGCGTGACAATATCAACACAATCAACATCTATTAGCCATCAGCGTCATCCCGATAGTTTATTTCTCCCCTTTTTTCTTGATATCCCGAATTGTTTTTTTGTTTCTCTTCAAATCTTTATCTAGGGATTCGTTGAGTAACATTTTAAGGTTGCACCATCATCATTTGAATCTCTTATTCCCGCGTCTACACGTCATTTCACGAGAAAATGGCAATCGACGAGAAATGCCGCGCTTTTCGGTCAAGTTTATTACGACCACTTTGGCCGCTATTATCGCATCTCACACTACTATAAGTCTGCCATTAGCATTGCCTGGCAGTAGTAAAATACAACAGCTCGAATACCGTCTTTTTTTATTTTTAGTTTGGCTTTTAAACCTCGTAATTGAACTCTCACTAAAAGAAACAAACAATTAGTTTCTCGGGAATGGATCCGGAGAACTGAGCCGTCTTCGTTGCAGCCATATCTTCACGCCGGATTCACGCTGATCGTATCACGTAAAATCCTTTTCTCATTACAAGACTCGTGGAGTCATGGCTATACAATAGATTTCGGCAATCCGATTAACTATATTTGTTATTCTCTGTGTTCTTTTCTCCCCCCCATTTTTTAATTTTTGAAATATCAGACTCACGAACCTCACGGCAGGGGGTAGTCCTTTTTTTTTATTTCTTTTTCTTATTCTCAGTAGCAAAGCCGCGTTTCGTCTAACGATTTTTCATACCTTTCCCGCTTCATTCAACCTATTTGGTTATTAAAGAGCCTATATATGAGACCCAGCGTAATGCCCAAACCGGTTGTCAATGTCAACCATTTCCTCTCTTTTTTCCACCACCCCCCTCTCTTTGTAGAATCCATATTTATAATGGGCCGCAGTATAAAGGACGTATAAATAAAGTCGCTTAGAGAAAACGCACTCTGGGAATGGCTTCCGATGGCAGTTGCGTTTTTTTTTTTTTTCTCTCTCTTTAATTCTTGTACGTGCTGGACAGTTGCATTTCCCAAACAGGGCACCGAATACAACAGCAACAAAAAAATGGTGGTAATCCGGAGCAATAAAAATGTCGCCGTCTTTTGACGCGACGACCCCACGTAACGCTGATAAATAGACCAACCACATTATATAGACGGCGATTGGTTTTTCTATACCGTCTTGCAAAGACGTTTTCTCTTCGTTGAAAAGAAAAAAGGTCGTAAAGTGTGACATTAACAGACACACACCCATCGGCCATACATATCGAGTCTTCAATACAAATACGTGGAAATGAAGGAGAATGCGTGTTGTCCTCATAGTTTTGGGCCTGTGAACGGTAGCGGACGTGACCAAGTTCGAGTCCAGCACAGTCACAAGGAGGACTCGACGAACGTGGTGTGTATATACACACACAGCCGGTTCCATCAAAAATAGACGATGGATGATGTGGAGAATTTTCGTATCTTATATACATACACAAGACAGCGCCCATTTAATCGAAAGCCCTCCTCCTTATTCCTGGAACATCTGCTGTAAATACGTACTGGTTAGTAAGGCGCCGACCTCGATGTCTCAATCAACGAGTTATTAGTTCTCTCCCACCCATCCCTCGCCATAATAACACACACCAATCGTCAGCTCCCCAACTCTTTTCCATCCTCCATCCTACGTGCTGGTAAATCGTTTGGATAGGGGAATTGAAATGTCAGTCCCGCAGCTAATTTTCCAGGTAAACACCATTTCTTCTTCTTCTCCCTGTTGTTTTGTCAGAATAAAAAGGAGGTTCCTTTTTGTGTGTTTGTGTGTTGTTTTCCTGTTCCACAACAACCCCCCCCCCCCGTCTCCCGTAAAAGGTAAAAGAAAAAAAAAATAATACAGTCGTCGAGTGGATGAAGTGATGGGTGGAGTGGGCAGAGTTTGGGAGCCTACACCAAAACGAGCAGAATGACTTTAGACTCTAGCACCATCCGCCAGTTGTTTCCCATATATACACAACAACTCGAAAGTCGAATGGACGTTTTCGTGTTTGTCTATTTCTTTGTTTTGAAGCGGGGGGTTTCTATCTTCTTCAATTTTCTTCTCCGCGGACTTGAGTGATGAGAGAACTGATAGGCAATTCTCTTTTTCTTGGGACTCTTGGCCTGGTAAAAGAAAACCCTCGTAAAGCTGCCAACGGGACGGGCGACAGTGCGTAACATTGAGAAGGGGGGGGTGCGGATTAACAAGTTGCCATCCGATGGTTGCAGGTAATAATACGCAACTTTTGAAGGGGAGGGAAAAAAAGCCAGAAAAGAAACGTTTAAAAAAAAAAGAGAAGCTCTAAAAGGGAATTGATACAATATAAGGTAAAAAAAAAAGGGGGGGGGGCAAGGTATGTGGTGGTATATGCCCGGCAATCAGTCGCAGCAGCAGGTCCAGCACGTTTTCAAAACACTAGACACACAACACAACAACCACACAAAGCAAAAAAAAAAAAGAGAAAAAGCTGACTGCTTATCTTTATGGACATGAAAGAAGAAGAGATAAGAACGACATCTTTTAAGAGAAAAAACATTTCTTTTCAATAATATATAACTTGCTGCTCATCCTATATGCCAGTCCGCAGCAACATTTATAGGCTACACTGAACGTATACGTCTCTTTACGTAAGTTTATGACCTCTTTGGCATCACTAGCATTTTCTACCCCCCTCTCGTTTCTTTTTTTTTTTTTCTTGTCAACTTGTTTGCCCCGCTTCTTCTTTTGATTTTATTTGTTCAGAAAGTTTTTTTTTTTTTCTCTTCTCTTTAAACAGTTTCAATAAGAGATTGCCATCAACGAAAAAAAGAATCTTTAAAGGGAAGGAAGAGTCAACAAAACGGACGAAAGACGGTAGGGAAAATGATGGTTAAACTCTTTTTATTCTTCGTGTCGTCTTATTTCATTCGACGTCGTCTATTTCGGCACCGCGGTGGGAATGTTGCACAAGAAAAACTTCGTTTTTGTTTTTTTACATTCACCAATTTGTTTGAGAGAAAAACAACACCACAAAGTTCTGGTATTACGTCATCAATCAAAGGCGAAGTGTTGGTTAATTGATTGTCATAAATCTCTGCGCAACTGTACCGACTTTTGCGGTTGGCAGGCGTGTAGATTCGGGATCGATACACGCAATAATCACACACCAACCGACAACAACATCAATTACATTACACGACTTTATTTTTTATTTTTTCGGGTGTGAACATTTTCTTCTCTTTCCCACAACTCGTTACTTTATTCTTTCCCGTTCTGGAAAAATGGCGTCGTTGTATTGTATCGATGGCCACGTTCACAATGAAATGAAATCCAGTGGAGCAAATCACGGCGAATCACGCGGTGTAAGTAAACACTGGGAGACGGGCAGGTTGGCACCGGTGCATAAAACCAATCACCGGTATCATATATAAATTGGGTGCTGCATAATCCATTTGAATAAAACAGCTCTCCCCCTTTATATTTCGATTCGCTTTTGAAATCATTCCAATTCATTTTTTTATAGTTTTACGCATCAACCGACAGCAAATACAAAGAGGAACGAGGACATTAAACAGGGCAGAAAACAAGCAAAACAAATGATTTCGAAACGCCCTTCCAGATTCTTCGCGACATGGTCGCTCGTCGATGCGTGAAGCAAAAATAATAAACTAACAAAAGAAATAAAAACGAAAACAATGAAACAATGCAATAAACTGCATCTGATTATTTTGTTACATTTTCTTTTTCTTCGATCGAGATACCCATTAAACTATTTGGAAAAACAAATAAAGAACCGTAAGGACATAAGTAGAACATTAAGGCACACCTCGATAGACAGGTCTATTCAATATGTACACATAAATTCAACCACGTGGAACCCTACACGATCTGAAGAATTCATTTTTGTGTGCATGAATGTCTACCCCTTTTTTTTCTTTTCCGTGTTACTTCCCGTTCCAACAACCTGAAAGGTATATACATACAACTCAGTGTGTGCATGTGTGTACAGTGTATTAGTATAGACAGTCTGCCACAATTCTTTTGTTTTTCCTGCTTAGAAGACATTGTAGACACACACGGGGAGTATACACAAGAAAACGGGTATTATATGTGTGCTGGAGCGCGTCCGCAAAGTCTACACAAAATGAGCCAGGTGCAATCCGTTTATGTATAGCCGCGGTATACAAATAGAAAAGAGAGAGAAAAAAAAGAGGTATTCCTTTAGCAATGGTCGACTGCTTCCCTTCTTAGATTCCTTGAACTCCATGGCCCTATGTACACGTTGTTGGCCTGTATAGTTTTCAAATAAAAGAAGGGCGGTTCATGCGCTTCAGGTTCCTTCACCGCCCAAGGGTTTCCAGGTGGGCGATTCCCCCTTATGGTACCCTTTGGCCCCGATCCTTCTTGTCTGCATCTTAATTGACCTTTTAGCCTCTCAATTCAGCCCTTAGACAGCTTCATTATACACTTTGTTGTGCTCTGTCTGAGTACTGCGTGTGAGCGTCGGCTCACGGCGGAATGAAACAATGCCACACCTCCGGCTATATGCCGATTTTCATCCCTATATGTATATAAAGGATATATACAATAGATATTCTGTATATATTGGGGGATCGCCACATGCGGTTGGTCATAACAGCCGCATCACGCGCGATCTTAGACGAAGGCGAGCGTTTCTTTTCGGCGTGGGTCGGGCGCTACGGTTTTGCTTTTGGACCTTTCGTTTAGCCGCAAATTTAAAATCATCAAGACGAAACGCGCAATTCTGTTCTTCTATTAAGGAATACATGTCAAGAAAAGGGAAAGAATTTAATAGGAGAACGATAAAGAAGTTGTTGAGGATACCAAGAGGCGATGAAATACGAGGTAGAAAGGCTCTCGTACATAACTGAGGCTCTACACGATACACCTGAAATAAAAGTTGCTACTCTTTTTAGAACAAAATAAAATTCGGCTCAGTTCTCCTTTTACGTTTCTTCTCCGAATTTTGTATTTTTCGGTGGAGAAAAAAAAACGAAACACTGTTTGATGTACACGCTTAGAAGAAAGGCCGAGAGGACGGGGGGTTCGAGCTTGTTGTACTGTGTACGACCAGATTGCATGACTAAACACAAGGCACGAACAGTTTTTCCATTTTCATTTTTTCCTCGATTTTTCCTCCCTGCGTCGCTCAACTCAAGCGGATCAACACCACCAGCCCCTTGGGCCCTCTTTTTATACTTCTCGACATTTCGATGATTTTCCTGCCGCTTTATTTGTCATTTATTTCGCTGTTGAAGAATAGAAATCGAGGCAGAATGTCCACCAAAAGCCCTCGTTACGCAAAATTACGTGCAGAAAGAATAGCGGATAAGTGACATTATAGTTACAAAGGACTATAAACATGACTGGCTAAAGAAACAGACTGGGAAATGACGTCATGTGATGCGCTCGTCCTCTGATTTCAGTTGTTTGATTTTTCTTGACCGTTGAACGGGGAGGAGTGAAAAAAGGGCCTCGGAGTTTTTCAAGATGGCACCGAACTCTCTTTCCTTTTGAATCTTTCAGACAGCTGTTTTCATTCTTTTTTTCTTCTCGTGCCTGAAAAAACTGTCAAGTTGCATCGGTCTCGGACGTTTGAATCCCCAACTGCCGTTGCACGGTCCGACAGAATCACGCACGCGACTCGCCCCACAACTGAATTGTGTGCATGCGTCACGTTTCAATCGACTGGTTTTTATTCCCTCATATTTGCACAGCATTCATCTCAAATCGGTTAATGATTTATGTATTTGTTTATCTATAAGCTTTCATCAATTCGCAAATGATGCCGTCGTCCATCTGGTCCGGCTGCTTGTTTTTGAAACTAATAAAACAAATTACAAGACCGGTCTCCAGGTGGTTTCATTAACTGCTCTATGCCATTTGGAAATCTTAATACACGTCTGATGTTTGCCTTCCATCTTTTGTTCTACTTCATTTTCCAGCAAAGTGTGAAAGCGAATGAAAATCAACAGCAGGTGAATATAACATAGAGCAAAAAGCAACACATCTTGCACTCGGTTCGCGTTCGTATAGCGTGCGACTCTCCGAGCAAATGCAACGAGCAATGACTTCGTTCTGAAGTGAGAAATGCGATAGAATAAAAGAAGAAGACAAAAGTATATATAATCATTGGTGCAATGATGAATGTGATTAGGTAAATGGAGCTTTACGTGCCAAAGGGTTCGTCTCATCTAGCCGGCAACACAACTCTGAGGAATTTTTTTATTACATCAAGGCAAAGCTTTTTATTTATTTCATCCTCATTGACTATAGATTTTCAGTTGTTGTTTCCAATCTTTCGCTTAACTTCTTTTTTTTTCTCACTTGAATAAAAGAAGCAACCGTTTCAATTTTGGTTCCATTTTCAAATGCTGTCGGCGTGTGTACAAGTGCCAGTGTCGTTGAGGCTAACAACCAAACATCGCGTCTTTAATGTAGAGAAGGGGGGGACAAAAAAAGAGAGAGAACCGTGAAAGATTGGTGTTGCTGCCGAAGCGGCAGCCTTTCGTCGAAATGAATGGCCCGTATCCAATAGCCGAGAAAACTGAAATGGGAAAAAAGGTAAGTCGTGGTCGGTCGCGGATGATGACAATCCATTGGCTTATACCATCCGCTTTTTGTGTTCACATATAGGACCATTAAAAAGGGGAATTTATACCATTGTTTTTCTCATACACGCAATTGTTATGAACATTACAAGGACAGAGGTCTTTGAGTGAATTTTTAATCGATCGTTGATTACCGGTAGATCTTTGAAAGCTGTTCGAATTGAAGGTATATGGCACGATAATTGATGAATAACTAAGTCGTTGCGAGAGATCCGCATGCTCACGTAGATGTTTTAACATACGATCCGCCCACAACGATCACGATTGTAGCTCTATAAGGTCTATACCTACCGGTCGATGACGACACCCGCAAAAGACCACCATCATTTTCGAATTTGGAATAATCACTTTTGAAAGATTTCTTTTCGTGGTTTTTCAATTTTATCTTATCTTATGAAACAAGAAAAAAAAATAAAATCGTGGCTGAACGGGGAAAAAAGAAAAAGTTCTAAATAAATATCTAAATCCCGTGAAGGGAATCGTGAATCTCTTATCGACGTCTGCCCCATTCAATTAAAGCAAACTGGCAACAACAATCTTCTTGCCTTTCTTCGTTGGCCAACCCGCGTGACGCACGAAAATCAATCGTGCCGTCTGCTGAACCGACCGTGTGTTTCTATATTTGACGTGGTACGCGTCTATAAATGTTCTTTTATTCCCTTTGATATTATCCCCCATTTTCTTCGATACCTCACGGGTTACTGATTGTTGATTCTTTTCTTCCCCCCTCCCCCCTTTGTATATACGATGAGATGATGAAAATTGAGACAGTATAGGGGAGAAGAAAAAATAGGGGCAACGACTAAGAGAAGCCAAATGTCTTCACGAACTGATGGAAAATGCGTGCAGTGATCGACTGGCGGCTCCAAAATCAATCCATCAATTTTTTTGTTTTTGTTTTATTCCCCCCCTCATCTTCGTCTTTTTTTTTTTCAAAATTCTAACCCCCTCTGTTTCTTTTAATATTCCTGCGTCCCGTTTCTTTGTCTTCTTTGTACAGTTTTTTATTTGTTTTCTTCAAGGTAAGAAATAAAGATAAAACAAAAGGAAAAGAGTCGTCTCGTTCTTTCTTTTCTTATTCTATCGCCCAAAATAATAATAAAGAAAAAGTCGGGACATACACTCCTCAATAGGTGTGGTAAACGTAAAATCTTTTCAAGTCAATCTCTTACACTCTCTTGGTGTTGGCCAGCAGCAGAGACCTGTGAGATTGAGGCGAACAAAGATACTGTCTGTAGCGTGTGTGCTGAGGCTCTGATATAGGAAGAGCTCGCGCCGGATCGTTTGTTCGCCCGCCCGCTCCGTCTCTCCTGTGTGTGGCTGGTTGTTATTGTGTGGCGCATCTCTAATCTTTTATCAAACACACACCGAATCTTTTTTTTTTTTTTTTTAATATAACTTTGTATTGAAAAATCCTTCAAAATAAAAGAATTGTGTGAATCGCTTTTCTGCTGACGTAATGTTTGTGTATGAGCCAATGTCTTCGGACGGTATAGGGAAATGATTTCCAATTTTCTTTTTTCTTTTGAAGGCTATACTGAACCCCACAATCCTCTGATGATTGGACGTGTGTTGCCTTACATTTGGGTGGACGATGTCTTTGTTCGTTTTTTTGGTGTGTGTTTTGCCTGCCAAAGTCCGCAAGATCTGCAGGCAACTGAGACTCAACACGCACGCACACACACATTGTTGCGTGTCGAATGTTGTTGGGGTGTTTAGTTCTGATCGACTTGCGGTTCGATTTTCTTGCTGACAATTCGAGAAACTGTTTGACCCCGTCCATATTTGGTAGTTGGTATTGAATTAAAGAGCCAGAAGCGAACAAAACAACGAAATCTTTTGACACAACTTACACGAACACACAAGAAAGCAACAAGAAGCAGCGACTGAATTTGGTGTCATCTTATCTTGGTGCCTTTTTATTTTTTTCTTTTGACTGAAGAAAACAAACAAAAAAACACAAGATTTCATTCCATCAAAAAAACAAAAAAACAAAAACAAAACAAAACACGCTCTACATGGACGCAGGGGCTCCTCGTCGGCGCCATAAGAAACCGCGTTCGTTTGCTGTCTGTTTGCTGTCTGCGCGTATTATACGCGCAGTGATTATTATATACCCGAAATGCAATCGAGTCATTATTATTGCAGCAGTGGCGACGGTTTCACTTAACAGACAGACCAGCAAACTCGGCGGTAATCAAATACCGCGACCGCTGGTTCGTTCGGCATTCACGCCCATCGCTGATCTCTCCAATCTCTTTCTCTTTTGCTACCCCCCCGTCTGCTACTTGATGTTGATGACGTGATCCTCTTAGAAGAGAAAATAAAAATCGGATTGAAAAAAAAAAGAAATTGAGTAGAAAACAAGAGCTGCTGACACACCGAACAGGAGAAAATGAAACAAAAGAACTCGATCAAAGCAACTGGCCCCGACTTTTCTCCCTACACCGCAAGTCAATTGTTCAGGGTTGAAACGATTGCCTTTAAATGAAATTCAAATCAAATTCGATCGGGGATATGCTGCACGTGTAAGGAATTTGCATTTAGGACAACGAAAAACCAATCGGAAGGTGAGGGTAAAGGCCGTGGTTGATTTGTCCTCGGATAGAAAACAAATAAGGATGCCTAGCACCGAATATCAGCAGGAGGAATCAGAGGAATCAAGACGTCCTTAAGATAACCGGTCGAGTCGATGACTCGTTCGTCCGTGCCGCCAAACACCAAAAAGGGTCTTCCATCAGTGGCCCCCGTTTGCGGAAGGCCAACTAACAAGGCAAACACAAAATATGCATTACAACAAAACCAAACGAAATCTGTAGAAAAAAAAAAATAAAAGAAAGAAGACAAACGAGTCAATAGAAATGAACATGTAACAAAAAAAAGGAAAATAATAAGAAAGAGTGCCGTTTTTTACGTAAGAAAAAAAAAAAGACGAAAAAAAAAAACAAGTGGCAACGTCGGATTTTTGCGCCACTGCAGCTATTTTATTATTATTTTTTTTTTTTTCCCCTTTAATTTTATTTCTTTTCTCCTTTTTTTAATCGGCAAGCCAGCACGACTGTAGCTGCTGGGTGCTGCTGCCGCTGCCGCAGTTGGATGTTATACGGGGGCCGTTGCTGAAAGAAAACAACAAACCTTTCTACCCTGTCGGGCCGAGTAGAAGGTAACCAACGTGATTACGTCTGTCTGCTCGTTTCGCCATTCGGCCGTTGTGCACTCACATCTCGAAAAATCATTTACATCCGATTCGTTTGATTTTTAAGTTTCCATTCGTTTTCGAAAGTGACGCGTTTTTTGCTTGATTTATTTGTCTGCGTCGCGTTCAAGTTCTCCCAGATCGTGTCCCGAGAACTCGACCTCAACGAAAGCAGACACTCTCCTTTTTTATTTGTCGCTTTTTTTGTTTTCAATTTGACATCCGTCGTGTCTCGTTCTTGGCCGAATCGTTTAACGACTTGTAATGTCCCTGCGTTCACTAGCGTCGCACAAAGTGTCACCCGAATCACGTTGAACGCCAGAAAGCTCATATCAGAACGACGATTCGATTAGTAGTACAGTCATTCGAATCTTATTGGCCCCGACAAGTGTGGAACCTGATCGTGTTACGGCCGAGAATGGCTCACTCGACTATTGTCAAGCTATTTGAAATGAAGCCTTGATTTCGCGCATTAGAGGATTTTGTTTTGGGATTCGTGTTTGCCTCGGTGAATGCACAGTGCGTACAAATCAAGTGTAAGTGTGGACAGGCTAGTGAACATCAGACACGTCAGGTGGATTACGACACATCTGAGATATATAAACCATCCGCGTTGACAGTGGTAAGTTGATCCATTTCAAAAACACCTATTACTCGAGAGTCTTAATCGCCATTCAGTTGTTGGGCAAATTGATTGCATGCTATGGAGTTTTGTGTTGTTTATACACTAGCATCGAATCTATAATTTGATCTGCAAGGGGCGTTTGCAAAGAAAGCAATTAAATTTTGTTTTTTAAGTGTTTCAATTGAATGGCGTCGCAATAGAGTTGTCCCATCATTTATCCTTTAACGGTACACGATCCTCCCACCTTTAATTTCCTCTCTGTTTCAGCTTGTCTGCACTCTCTCGTCAGCTGCGACTATAAGACGCCCTCGTAGCACCTGTTAAAAAAAAACTGCCGTAATTAATATATATTTTCGTCCGTAATGGCGCTATAGTACCTATGGATATGATAACAGGGGGCTGATGCGGTCATAACGTTGACCGCAAAACTTCTGTACAGATACATGAACGTCGGTTTTGAAAAAAAAAAAAGGGGAAAAACCACGACGAAACAAAATGATTATGAAGTGACAAGGCCATACCGCAGTTGTTTCCGGCTAAACCTTTAACGTTCGTTTGTCCATGCGGTGACGACAATGGCCATTTCTTTCACCAATTGGTCAACGGAAATAAAACTATAGGCACTTGTTCCGGCTCTACCTTTTAGATGCACGCTTTTTATACTAATTGTTGGAGAAAAGGAAACCAAAGGCTCGAGTGAATCTAATTTGAGTTGTTATCTAGGTGGAACGAGTAATACGTATGTAGTTTTACAGAGAGACAATGATTCTATGCACTTTTTGTTTTTTATGTACTTGTCTATTGTCATGGGAGAAAATGCACCAATCTAGCGGTAAATAACGAATACTAGCCAATAATGTCGTGACGCACTTGATTTCAAGTTAGCAGAGAGAAATAATAAAAAAAAAATTAACTGGTTAGTTGAAGAGAAAAAGAATGTTGGTCAACTGTTAGTTTTTTTTAATTCTTTTCTCAAGTGGGTGGTATTTGGTGGCGTTTTCCTTCCCACCTGTGCAGAGCCACGTCGATTCGCTCCCATCCCAACGAAAAACCGCAATTTTCTTATAGCAGTGACGAAAGCTTTCCGTTGTCTCTTTCGTGTCATTCTTTAATATTTTTTTTTTCTTTTTTGGCTTTTCTCTTTCCCGTTTTTTTTCCCCCCCATTTTTATATTTTACAACCTGCGGAATGTTGCGTACTACATCAGCCATCGACGCACCTATTCTTCTTATATTTACTTTATATACATTACGGTATTATACGCATAGTATCCCTTTCCTTATTTCTTGAGATTTGCTTAATTAACGACGACACTGTAGCACTTTTTTTCTTTTACCTAGTCCACTTTTCTTCAATGGCTTTTTGCTTAATGCCTTTTTTGATTGTGTGTCTGTGTGGAGGAGGGGGTTAATTCCACTCAGGAACAAAAGGTGAAAGACTTAAGGCCATTTGAAAAGTCCGAATGGATCGGGAGAAAAAAGAGTGCCACTATGCGCTCCGCCCTTCACTTTTATTTGATTTTTTGCACAACCCTTTTCTTCTCTTGAACCGACTACATATCAAATGTTCTTTTATTTTTCTTTCTCGTTTTTGGCAGTTCATTTATCAAATAGTGAGAAAGACTTGTGTGTCCTTTTGCTGACTTGACTAGCCTCTTCCGCTTCCATTCTACTTGCCAAAAAAAACACACCGGATTAAGGAAAAGAGGAGGAGGTTAAACACAAAGGGGGGGATCTTAAAATATGAAAAGAAAAATGCAAAGTACTGCATATAGAGTACGTATTCACAAGTAGTTTTAATAATAACGTACCAGCGGTGAATGTCTAACTGAATGCCAATAAGTTTCAAGATGCGAGAAAATGAAGGTCTTGTCAGTGTCAAAAAATCAGGCCGGCCAACAGGAAAGTGGGAGGGACATACGGACGATATGTTTTTGATTTCTGAATTTTGATTTTCCACATTTTTTTTTTCCGGCGTGGCTTGTAGAGAAAATTTGGCCTTGCCGGACACATTTGCAGATTTCATAAAAGCAACAACTTTTGACGACTTAACAAATGTTTTTAGCATATCCGGCTACGAATGCCAATAAAGAAAGAACAAGAAAGATTTCATTGCAATTTTACACGAGTGCTAGTCCAGCCTTAAACAGTAAAAGCTAGCGGGGAGAAACGAAAGAATCGAATTGAAGAGGGGCAAAAACGTACAGAAGTCTATTAGGAAAGGAACCATAAAGGCTCTTTAATGTGTTTCGATAAAGATCAACAATCTCGAAGGTGCAGAGCTTATCGACTTTTCTTTTTTTGGAAGCCAAATTCATTTCTTCTTAAGCCATAGAGCGTCCAAAACTTAAAAAAACAGAAAAAGAAAAAAAAAGGAAAACCATTTATGCAATTGGTTATTACATATAGACTGTGGCGTATAATATACGTAATGGCCCAGAACAGATTTGCTGGGTAGCGTTCAACTGCGTACAGCAGCTCAATTTTTATTTTTCTCTCTTATTCATTTTATAATAAAATTTTATTCCTCTATGTACAGCCATTCCCAGATTTAAAAAAAAAATTTTTAAACACGTCTCATCCTCTTTTTTTTGTTGTTGTTCGTGCATCTTCAATTTTTCTGGGCAGGTATCGTCTGTTCGTGCGCAAAGAGAAATACAGCATTAACCGAAGAGATCTTGGATTACGTTTGGGGGCCCATCAACCTTGGCCGCGTGAGAATATATATATACGGGAAAGGAGGTGGATACCATGCCGACATGAGCAACTAGCAGCAGAGCGTTGATTTCATCAAGCCAAAGTCTTCTGCCACACTGCCAGATCTTCATTATGGATCACAACGCAGGTAAGTCACATATTTTTAATGGACTATATTTTCTGCTAAACATCTTATTGCCGGATTTGTTTCTGTCGCAACGCGCATTTCTAAGGGATGCGAGAGAAAAGTTCAGCAAGTTTCTTTCGTGCTGCATATTATTTTTCTGATTGATTGATGCGCGCCTGTTGATGTTGCGCTGCGTGATTCGTTGATGCGGCCGTGTTGCCGCCGACGTCCTACCCCCATATACCGACTTGTTGCCTTTTGTTTTGTATGACTTTCACACATGCGGTGAACCATCGTTACAGTCCCTTAGCTATATACTCATCACGCGATAGACTCAATTGCTGCCTTCTTTTAACAATTCTTTCGAAATGGCTTTATACGCGATGCTCTATGGTCTCACCGACTCGTCTGTTTTGATCTATAGGTTGTTCATCATCACAAGACCCCTTTCATTATCATATTTATACATAACACCCCCAAGAAGACCCGAGAACAATGAAGAGAACCCCCCTGTCTATCTCTCAAGGTTAAAACAAAACTTGTTGGATGTAGAAGACAATGACGTGTTACCTTGACGTACGCACACCTTGAACCTTTTTTCTTTTCTAAGATCTCGCATGAGCTTGTCACATGCTAGTGTGTATGGTAAGTGCACACATAAGATGATGTTAGACATCGTAATCACTGCACAATGTTGAGAAGATAATGGGTTCTGGAAATAAGTCAACTGTTGATTAAGCGTCCAGTCGTCATTTTTAAATGGCGAGGTGTTTAAAAAAACAAACTTACAAGGAGAAGAGAACTCCTTTTTAAACGTGAAAAAGGGATAGGATTTTGATCAGTTTTGATGATGAACGATGCACTCTTTGCGCAGTTCGGCGCAGTTTGGCGCAGTTTGTTATCCTTCCCATTTGCAAGAACGTAAAAGAAAAAGTGCTGACGGCTTCATTTGTATAGCCGGCCTGTTTGACGTGACTTAGAACACCACCAGATAAATTAAATCGCAGTGCCCACGATTGTCTTCCTCTCTTTTCTTTTGCAAATTGTTGCGCATGCGTCTAGTATTTCTTTTTTGTTGTTGTTGCATAAAATAAAGTTTTTAAAAGAATTGTTGATGCCATAAGCTCAACAGGTCGCGACCGACTGTATGAAGAGCTGAGGGCGATGACTGATGAATGGGCCCTCCTCTTTTCGTCTCGCTTCCATCGAGTACATGTGCGTGTGTTTTGTCTGCCATGATCTCATCTAACGGCATCACGAGCGTCTCTGTGTGTGTGTGTCTACAACCAGTAGGTTAGATGTGCTGTTTCTTTTGCTACCGACACAAAGACACAATCCTTTTCTCGCAATTGTTGTCAGTGGCACCTGGTCTAATCACGTCGAAAATGTCAAGTGGCCGATAGAAAATAAGCTGTCGCTCACACATACACAGAAGCGCAGACACAAAATTTGGCGTGACAATCACTCGCTCTAAAGAAAAAGCTTTTTTTCCTTCTCTCTCTCTTTTTGGTTTAAATTGCTGTTCAGCTACGATGTTGCTACCCTTTCACTGTTTTCAGATTTACCTGCCAAATTGAAATGCTGTTGCCGTAGCAACGAAAGCCAATGGCACTGTCCTCGTCGCATAATAACAAAACCGTGTCTCTTTCTGTTTGTTTTTTTCTTGTTTCGCACAGTTTTTTTCTTCCAGCCACCGGTTTTCATCCGAGAGTGTATGCTAAATAGTCTTTGTTTTCTTCTTTTGTTTGCTCTGTCCTCTGCAGCCTTATAGACGTTAGCGAGAGAGAAAAAAGAATGAAAAGATAGATTGCTACCCACCCATTAGTTTGTTGCTATACCATAACAACTCTGATCGTATATATGTTTTTGCCACAATGGAATTCATTTGACAAACGAAAGAAGAAGAATGGAAATTAAATATAGTCGGCTTCTCTTTTGCTTTCAAACTGTCACTCGAAGAGACGGCTGTCTCTTTCTACGGTGAATCTCCTTTTAAAAATGTAACGATGGTCGATGCGCGTATTTTAAATAATTGCTCCACATATAAGAAATATACGTCAAATCAGCCAAATGGAATTACCGGCATTGATTTCGCTTGCATGATTCTGGACCAAAGAATCATTCGATACTGTTTCGCACAAGACCCGCCGACAATTCCCACATCTATTTAAGCTCGAGCGCTATCAAACAACTTTGTTGTTGTTGTTACTCATCTCTTGATGATGATGGCACTTTCAGATGCATCTCTTTTTTTTTTTTAGAAAACTATCGGAAGGTGAACAACAAAAAGTACAATGGGGAGGGGCGGTAATAGACACAGCAAAGAAAATCAAAAGATGTTTTTGTTTTTCGGCATTTGTTTTCTCGGTGGGGTCGTTGTGTGCGCCCTCCTCCCATTCCATGCTAAGCGGCATGATATGAACCAAAAATAATCATTTTTTCGTTGTTGTTGTTGCTCTTGATCGAGAGTTGATTGCCGACGACGGATGACATCAGACAGACGAGAAGACACTTGATTCTATGATGGACGCATAAATGATAAGAAAAATATACACTAGAAAGAAAAAGAAACCCCCCCTATCTGAAAAGATGGTTGTCTTCAGGGGTGGGGGAGGATGAAAATAAGAAGAGACAGAAAAAAAAAAAGATGGTGATTATAAAGAAAAAAGCCATCATCATGACGTCTCCTCCTACCTGACGGTTTTTTTGTTTTTTTCGACCTACTTTTCTTTCGTATTTTAACCGAAAGAGGGGAGAAGGCAGATGACGCGATGCGTTGACTCGGAGATTTTGTGTTTGACGGATCCCTAATTTTCATTTTGCGCTTGTTTTTTTTTTTAATATTTTTTTCTCTATCCATCAGAGAGATTCTCCGAAATTGATGCAGAAGGTGTACACACCTCTACATGTCGCCACAGGTGGGGGGAGCGGTGAAAAGACATCGTCCCACCCGTAAACACAAACGCAGATTGCGACGAAACAGAAGGTAGTTGTCTTTAAACCAAAACAAAAAATCCAAAAAACGAAAATGATTCAAATAAGAAAGAGACAATGCTCGGTCAAAATGTGCGTGTAACGAAAGCGAAAGACGCATGAGGTCGTCGTCGATGAAGGTGATGGACGATGTGAGCCGTCACTCGTGTATAGAAGACGTCATTGTTGCTTAACAATTTCATTCTCTGCTTCTCAAGAGGGAGGGGGGGAGTTAATCAAAACACGTCTCAGTAGACACACAAAAAGCGGTTGAAAAAGTAGGAAGCCAGTCGTAATAAATATGACCTGTCTCTCCAGCTTGATGGAACTTGAATATGATGCAATAAACAACAAATAATTGAGTATGTATATCAGGGCTCTACTTGAGATGTAGAAGAAAATTGCGTGTCGCCGTTGGATGAAGTGCGCTCGTAAATCGGAACAGCGGGATCCTGGAAAAATGGAACAACATCGCCATCGGCTCCTACCTGTTTTCCCTTGCAATGGCGCAGTACGCGTGTATTCGTTTGCACCATGTAGGCATCCGCTTCTCAACGGCCGCATGAACGGGGAAGCAAAAAAGCAAAAATTGCGTCTCGTGTATACACTGTTAGATGTGCGTTTGTTAAGTGGATCCTCTTGCTGCTGCTCGACCACATTCCCTTCAATTTAAAGCGAACGCGCGAGAGCGGCTCTTCTTCATCCCTCCTTTTTTTTGTTTTAATTCCTTCGACTTGCGCTGTTTGGTTGGTCAGCCATCTTTATCCACCTGTCCGCTTTTGTCTTAAAAGGGACCTCCTCACATCTTTTTTGTTTTGTTTTTTCTTTTTAAATAGAAACTATAACTATGGTAACCCCCTCCGGATGATAATAATGAGGAGTCCATATATATTTGAAAATTTATGTTTATATCTATATATATATATATACACACACACAGTGCACGTGGCGGAGAAGGAAAAGAACTTTATGAATAACGACATCAACCGTCAGAAGGAAATATAGCGAGGTCGGGGTGTATAGAAAAGAAAAAGGATCTCGCCGCTCAGGTCCGCATCGCGATGCCAACGCACCGAAGAATGCAACAAGAACGGCGGCAACAACAAGCACATCGTCTTGGCTCTCTCTCTCTCTCTCTTCAAAAAAGAAAAATCTTTTTCTCATTAAAAAGGTTGGTGGTAGAGAGAAGGAGGGAGTTTTCAAGTCCGGTCCGAAAAAACAAAAACCAAAAAACCTGTTCTCTTTTCATTTCTTTTTCTCTCCGTTGGCAACGCTCGGTTATTCTGTCGAGTGAGCGGCCAGCAACAGCAGCGCTCATTTATTATAGTTTATGTTCAGTCGAGTCGTGAAAATGCAAGAACAAGAAGAAGGAGGGAAAGACAACACGCGCAAGACACCGATGAAGAGGAAAACGGGGAAAAAAAAACAAAACATGAAAATAACTTGCATGTTTTTTTTGTTTGTTAAATTTTTCCAGTCGAGAACTTTGGGGGATGGTCACAAAAGTTTATGCAAGATGAAGAACGCGGTCGCAATTGAGTTGTTCCAGCCACACAGATTTTAATAGAGCCACCACCGCTGAGGCCGCTCCCTAAAACAAAACAAAATCTCCATGACGATTGAGATGCAACTACTTGATTCTCAGATTTTGTTTTTTGTTTATTATTGTTTTTTTTCGTTTTAACTGGGATTGGAGGGTGCCGCGCAAAGACAAGATGGTGCAAGCCAAAATAATAAGGAGAAAGAGATGGATGGGATAAGGATTGAGTCATTGTCGGGTGCAATTGGAGGCCACCGCTGGAGCATCCTAGAAAAAGTGCGCGTCCCTTCTTGTTTTGTTTATTTTTAATGCGCATTCGGTGTGTGATGGATAATCGGAGCCAAGCGACCCTGTTGATTTGGCCCACTGGTCAAACAAATAAAAATTTAGCCGCAGGGACAGTACGTGTACACACGGATCTTCTATAATCAAAACCTCCGTTGCAACACAAATTGATATGCGACGTGCAACAAAAACAAAAAAAAAAAGCAAAGAACAAATCATCAGTTGGCTGTGCATGAAAATCAATGGCTTGCGCATTTTTACGTAACAATACAACAACCTACTGGTGACTAAAAGGCAGACTTCAGTTTCAGTTAGTGCGACGGCATCATTTTCTATACCTGGCGGTCACTACCTTTGCATGCAAATCGGGCACTGCTTGTATTATGCGTTCTCGCTCTGTGGGGAGGCGCATCGACTCCTATTTTCTCTCTCTTTTTCTATCTGCTGTTGCGGGACCCGCTGACCTTCTCTTCTGATGGATAATAGACTGGAGAGCACAACTGCTTTCTCTCCGACGTTACAATGTCTCTACATTTTATTCTAGAAATTTTGGGTTTTCTATCAAAACGGAGCTAATATAGGATTTCGAAAGATTGTTGTGTGCGGCTTTTGAAAAAATCACGTTGTTATGCTTCTCTGTGTGTGTGTGTTGAAGATATTTTATTCGAAGAAAGGTAGAGCTGTTTTTTAAATTATTTACTGGTGAATTGGAAAGAGAATAACAAACGCTACCACCGCCACCATGAAGCAATCAATTTGTGTCGCCACTCCTGCGTACCGAGGTGGATTGAAAGGAAGGAATTAAAAAAAAACACAGAGAAACAAGCGGTCAGTGGATAATTTCCCATTTTGAAAATTGCTCTCAGTGTATAGATGCGGAAAAACTCTTTTTGTTTTTGTTTTTTTCTTTTGTTGTTTTAATTGTTTTCCTTTTTTGTAAGTCAAGCGTTTTTAATCATTGTGTCTGTACACATTTCTTTGCAAGACCCTCATGTTCGAATGTAACTTTTTTTCTCACCCCATTTTTTAAAGCAAGAGTCTTTCTCACTTTGGCAATGGATTAATGATCTTGTCTGCACCTCTCTACTTCACCCCTCTGTATTGCCGACAACAACTTTTTCTTTTTAAACTAACGCAGTACAACCATCGTCAGCTGGTTCCTTTAAAAGCTCATCAACTGCTTTAACCTAACCCGGACAGAATTTCTCCCCGTGTTTGTTTTGTTTGTTTTAATTTTATTTTTTATTTTTTTGAAAGTCTCCTGACGACAAAATGACGCATAATTGTGAAGGGGGACTAGTTTGGGATGCGTGTTGCAGCGCGCAGCACGAAGGGTCGAATAACAAAACATGTCGCTTTAAAAAACATTATGGACATTTTTCTTCCCTGATTTTGGCCACCGTCGATTTGTCGTCTCCCTTCTCAGTGTGTTCCCCCCTCTCGTTTAAGCTTTTTTTAAATATACACACACGCACAAGTAGCTCTTGATTGCGTCCTCACCGTCCCAGATATGCCAAATGCGGTTCGACACCGTGTGACCTTTTGCTGAACTGGTCGGACCCGACGCAGAGTTTGGCATGTTTGGAGAGCTCTAAGCCAAACGAGCTCAATCAAAGCTCAACAACAATAACAAACAGAGAAAATCCAAATGGGTCACAAAGTGTGGCATGTTTTGTTTTTTAGGGGAAGAAACGGTCGCAAGATGTTGGAACAATTTTGTTTTATTTTTGGTGGGGTTCATGTCATTTGACTATGCCGCCTTTGAGAGACTTAAACAAAAAAACTCGGTGGCATATGCAAAGCATACGTAGAGCAACAAAGTGCTATTCAACATGGAGGAATAAAATATTTTTTATTTTTTTTTTGTTCATTTTTTGTTCGCTTCAGTTCCAAACGGGGCCACTTATTACAAGACGAGAACCAGGAAAGATGAAGGGCCTCATCTGAGGACGGGTGCGGTAGTTGTTCATCTCGAATTTCAGGGCCCCCAAAAAGAAGCTGCTTTCATCTCTGTAATGTTTTGTCTTGAATTTCCTTCTAGCCAAACGAACGACAAGAACATGTCGACTTTTATTTTTGGCTTTCTTTAAAAGAACTCTTGTTAGCGCAGCTCTTCTTGCATGCGTGATCCACTTCTTGGTCAAATGCGCACCATTGGCTGCATGCAGAACAGCAACGACAGATATATGTAGGTAATATATCCATGTGTTTATCCAGTGTCTGGTTTACTCCTGCGACCTTACCTTATTTACTTAGAAAAGATTGAAATCAAAAACTCGTATTTTTTTATTCGTTCGCTATTTTGCGTGATTTGTTGCTGGACGCATAATTTTAGCGCATTAGTTGAAAGAGTTGATTAACAGAGAAAGACTATGCATGTCTAGCATTTGTAATGAAAAACCTTGATGCGAGTCCAAGTTCAATTTACCTTTGTTTGCCTGCCGGTCATCGGCCACTTGAACACAAGACGTGTTACAATCCCTATACACGTATTTGATGATGATCATCACCATTACGAAGAGGTTGAAGAATAATGGAGCCATCACGTCCCGGAAAACTATACAAGGGGCGGCCGATTGCTTTGCACTATTTCCAAATTGTTGACTAGTTGTTGTTGTTGTTTGGTTTTACCTTGCCGACTATAGTCTGCATTCAAAAGGAGGCTGTGCTGCGCCAAGCTGTGCAACTCCACAACAGCCGGCCGTAGAATATAAAAATGCTCCTGCCATCCAAGGCACAGATTGTAGAGAGCGGCTGGGCAGCAACGCTCCCCATAGGAGCTAATTGCCGTTGTTCTGGGAAATAATAGAGATGGTCTCGGTACACGCGGACACGGCAGTCTCGTGAAGTGATGGACTACTTATTGGATCGCTGTTACCTGTCTGTGGTGTAATTACCTTCGCATGATGATGTGCTTTGTCTTCTCTCATTATCGCACCACCACCGAGGCCGTACCCCATCGCAACGTTCATTTTCCTTTTTATTTCACCTTGTTCTTTATCGAAATGCATTTTTCAAGATCTTTCTCTCCACGCAATCAGAGTCGGAACGCCAAAAAAAACCATAAAAGGAACTTTTTGTTTAAAAAAAAAATATTTATCTCCATCTGGAAACGATGAGGAATGGTCTTTTTGTTCGTCTTTTCACACAATTGTGCGTCTTTTTGGCCTTTTTATGTTTTAACTGTTTCATGTCAGATTGAGATAATTTGGTCCGTGTATAAAAGGAGCTGCATTATTACAGATGGCGGTGAGACAGGATCGTGGCGGTGCCTTTCTTTTGTTTGTGTATTCAGCCAATGTATCACACACAAAAAAAAACTGTTTAATTCACTGTATTGGCATAGATGGCTATTTTGCCTTGGACTTTTTTTTTTTTTTTTTGTTTTTGCAGTTGATCGTGATTTCAGGACAGTGTTGTTGTGCGTGTGTGGACACGACGGAGCCGGGATATGTTGGCGGCATATCGGCGCTGTTTGCCTTTCCTTCAGGTTTTTTCTTTTCGGTTGTGAAACGAAAACTTGGACAGGGAGACAGAGAGAAAGAGTTTCTTTTGTTTGCGTGCGTTTATCGAGTGGACAAATCAGAACTGATGTGTGTGTGTGCGCGCGCGACGAGAAAAACTGGTTCAACTCGATCGACTCGTTCTTTTTTTCCCCATCCGCAGCAACACACCCCATTAAGATAGACAAAAATAGTACACACGCAACATTTGTGACTACACACAAAAAAATGTGAGATGGTTGCGACAGAGCCGAGCAAAAGCCGATGAAGACCAACTTGATTGCAAGTCATTTAATCCTAAAAAAATCAAATACTAAATTGAGTGATTAAAAAAAAGAAGGTTTTCCTTTCCGTTCGTAATATGTCGCAAGATGAAGAAATCCCAGCTCATCGCGAGCTCGTGACAAAAGCATGAACTTGTGCTGGCCAACCCTCGTCGCGCTATTGTTGTCCCGAGTGCTTATCAGGTTATTTTAAAAAAATAAAATGTAGCACTTGCTGGACTGGTTTAGAACGTCCTTTCTCTCCTATTATGGATTGAACGGAAGAAAAAAAGAGAGAAGGTTCTTGTACGAAATAGAATAGGATAATACGTGTTTTGCTGCTGTCGCTCGCGTCCTTCACAACAAGTCTACGATCGGGACCCGACACAGCGAAAATGCCCTAAATTTCGATCGAAAAACAAAAAGAATATTTTTTTAAAATGGTTGCCGACCAGGTTTGTATGGCATCAACTACTTACGTTTTAATGGTTTTTTTTTTCTTCTTCAAAAATCAAAAAGAAGATGATGGCTGACTGCAGCTACTTGCTGGAAGACGTTTTCTAAGATCGCACCATTTCATTTTTAATGATAGGTGCCGAGTGTGATGGACAACAGATAGGATCCCACTTGTGAATGTGTTCCTCTTTCAGGTGCTTCTACAATTCTGCCCATACAATTTCCTCTTTTCTGCCCCACTCGAACCTTAGAGACACACTATTGACGTGCGTATGTGCCTAGTAATAGACGGACTAGCGCAAGTGTACCAGCAACAAAAGGTGGGAGCTTCTTTTCTTTTGCTTCTGCGTGCCTTCCCCTCGAGCGGAGCCACAAGGCCGAGCAAGGTGAACGTTAACTCGACAAGACATCTCTCTTTTTTTTTTTGCTTCGATTCTCATAAGAAAAAAGGTGGAGAAGGGGGGAAAAAAATATATCAAACAACTTAAAGTTCTTTTTCCAACTTTTTCTATGAGCAAAGACTCATTTTTGGATAAGAAAAACTCACAAAAGATATTTTTCGAAGAATAGATGCGAGCATAGCGAGGGGATATATAATGCAGAGAAGAATAAACAAGAGAAAGATATTGAAGACCCATTTTTCTTTTCTTTTTTTGGAGCTGAGAATTTTGAAGTTCAATAGATTAATGAAGTCGTTGAGCTGGAATGATCCCACGTCCTGTTTACCATTGATCCGAGATCAAGAAAGTGGTAGGAGGAGATTATATACAACGCTCATCCCAATCCGCTTTGCATCGACAAATACGAAAATCCAAAACGATTCAAAACTCTTATATAGATATTAGTGTCGTTAAAAAAAACATTCCTTTGTGTTTTCTTTCTTTTGATTGCGTATCCCAAAATTTCATCATCATTTCGTCATTTGAAATTCATTAAAACAAAAAGAACGAGCCACCCCTCAGGGCTATGCTCTTCAGGTTTTCTCTTCTTTTGACTTTCAGGGAAACCAAATGATTTATTCTTCAGCTGCTGATTGGGTCTAACACGAGTGCAAGGACCTATATAGTCGCTACGGTACGACTTTTTTTTTTTTTCAGATATGATTTAGTCTTGTTTTTTCGTTGTGTTCTCCTTTAAAATATTTCCCCTTTTATTATATTTTCGGCTTTTCTTCTTAGTACAAGATATCTATTCTATTCTTATGTTTTCGTTTATTTTATGGCGCACGCGCGCGCGGCCCTCTCTCTTTTTCCATTCGCTTACATTAAAAGTGAAACGAGTTGAGAGCGCGCGCGTAGCTCCAACCAGATTTTGTTGTTTAAACCGGAGGTGCGCATAGGCATTGACGTTGTATATAAGATTTTTATGTTAACGATAAGGAACCTCACCGACGATGGAGCGAGATGATGAGGTCGTTCGTTTTCTGCGAAAAAAAAAACAACAAAACAAAACAAAACAGAAACGTGTTTTGGCTTAAACAGTCCCCTTTTTCTCGACCGACTGGCCTCGCACCGTGGGCGGGATTCAAATTGCTACACGTAAGAGATGCGGGGCAAATCTCTTGCGTGAAATTTGGCCAACACGACTCTACGCAAATAGCTCTACATAATTTGCTGCGCACAATTTCCCATCCACCGCCTTCGTAATGGCCGATCGTCAAAAAAAAGGGGGGGGGGGGGCTCACCACACACCAACAGCTCCTAGGTATATCGTTCCATCTTGGACGAACGTTCGTGAAACTAATAGATCTACGTATATGCCCCAGATGAGTTTATTCTTTTGACGGTATACTGCGAATATTAAAATTCGGGTCATGGGCTCATTTCTTTTTTGTGTGGCTGTACGAAATCCGTTAAATCGGACATCATATCTCGTCGCTTGCGATTTGAATTCATGTACAACTGTCTATCCCGTTCTTCTCCCAATGTTTGAATTCCTACTTTGCTTCTTTTCTGTTGGAACAAAAAAATTATTATTTTTTTTTTACCTGTGCTGGGTATGATGACGTCTGCCAGATTGTCTTGTCATTACGTGGCATTCCTGTGATACCTTCTTTCTTGCATACTATTCTAACTTTTGTTTTGTTCCTCCTTTCTCCCTACGTGCGCATACATCTCCCAGTTGAATTTTTTTTTGTTTCATAGTCTTCAATCGATCTCGTGTTATTTTTCAACTCTCAATCCATCGATTCCACGTTTCCTATACCGAGGGTCGTTATCATTTTATCCCATCATTCGGTAAAATCTTTGAAAAAAAAATCTAAACCGTAGAAAATTGAGACATTTGAAAAGAAAAACTAACTTTGTGTTAAAAAAAAAGTGTTTTACGAGTGTTGCAAAGACGCCTTTGAAAAGATTGTGGCGTTATTGTTTCATAAAAATGGAATGTCAAATTAGCTAGAATGGCTGCAGTAGACGTCGTTCGCGTCGTAATAACATGCGGTTACAATTTGCACAACATCCGGATGGCAGCAAAAAACTTTGGCTGGCCGTTAGACGGGCACGTTCCAACCTATGATTCTTCTTAGTGGGAGTGTGTGTGTGTGTGTGTATATACGCACAGTACACACGTGCTGCTCTTTGCTGACTCGGCCAAAGAGGAAGAGGCCCGAAATGATGGAAAGAGAAGAATTTCAAAAAAGAAAAAGGTACAAAAGATGATGACGCTGACTTGAAAAAAAAAATCACAACTTTCTTCTTTTGCACGCCGGTTGATCTATGCACAGAAGAAAAAAAGGAAATTTTGTGCATTGTCATGTCACAACAGACGTCTATCCTCATAAGCTAATATAAAAACAGGATCTAGGTAAAAATGTGCGTCAATGTCGTGCACGAACTACGGTAAGATGAACGCAGGTGCTGTTCATACCCATTGAACTTTATTGTTGCTTGATGTTGTTATTATTCATCCGACAACAATGCAGAGACGTTGGCTATCGTTTTTAAATCATCAAAGAGCAATCAAGACGAGTCAATGCTCGCGCCGAATGAAGCAGCTTCCCTAATAAGCCTAAATATGGAGATTGAGTCATTTGGATCGTTTGCCGGAAGAAATTGTTTTTCTTAAAGGGCAATAATGATCTGGATCTTAACAAATTTGAAGTTCCATGAGATTTTCCTTTTTAAAAAAATATATATATTTAAGGGGGGGGGGGGAGGTAGAAAATAGTACAACAAGTAGACGTGTAGTGCTCGGTCGGAGAGAGAGGTCTCGTGTGAGTGAGTGAATGTGTTTGTGTGGAGGAATGTATCGCCTCTGGCGTACACACCAAAGCACGGAGTTGTTTCATCGGTGCCGAAGAGAATTCTGACCTTCCTTTTTTCTTCTTCTTCTTCTTCTTCTTCTTCTTCTTCTTCTTCTTCTTCCACTTCTTCGTCTTCTTCTTGGACGAGAGCAGCTACACGAGGAAAGGAAGATGTAGACACAAAAGACTGGAGCTGATGGAGAGAATGAGCCGAGTGCAGTAAAAGAAAAAAAAAGATGGAATAAGGTGGGTGCTAGGGGGGTGGAGACGGGACTCCCACTGAGCAGTAAAAGAGAGAAGAAAAAAAAAAAACATCCTACTCCACAGTGTGGCGGAGGAGGAAGATGAGCGAAGAAATGAAGAGGTTAAAGAAGACGAAGAAGAAGGAGAAGAAGGAGAAATCCAAACCAAAGTATAATAATATATAAAAGAGTAGAGGAGCAGCAAAGGCAAAGAAGGGGGGGGGAGGGAGTTATAAGGAGGAGGTTTTGAAGGAGGAAGAAAAAAGAGAGTCGCACCAAGTTGAGTTGTAAGTCGAAGGGAAGTCCGGCCTGTCATTGCCCAGCCAGCAGCTCTCGAATTAGAGGCACATGCCCTCGGGGCACACTAGCGCTCTTTTTCTTGGGGGCCCCCCTGTTCTATCCTGCGCCACCACCGCCGTTTGCTGTACGTGTGTTCCAGTGCGGGACAAAAGAGAGGGAGAAAAAAAAAAAAGAATCTACCACCCTCACGCATTTGTGCCCACCCGCTATCCTCCTCCTCCAATAGAGAATGGCGGAGGGAGGGTGTAGTGTGTAGGAGAACGTGAGAGAAGTCGGAGCGTGGCCGCGCCAGTCTCCACTCCGCTGTGACACGGTGAACATCGTATCGTTCTCGCGTCGCCCGCCTTTTTTTTGTTTTGTTCTTGCTTCAATTTCAAAATCGCCGACATTCATTGTCGAACAAGAACAAACATTTGACTTTTCGTTTTCGGGACTTAAACGATTTTTGTTTTCGTGCTGTGTGCGGCAATGTGAGTTTTTGTTGGCATTCAAATGACAGCGGTGGCCATCGTGATTGCAGACTGTTGTTGATAAATCTACCTTGTTTACCGTACACGATTGGATTACTTGTGACGGATCAACTTCCCATTTTGTTTTTGTTTTTTTTTTGGTTCTGTTTCGATTGCGTTTGATTAACGCAATTATCTGGTGAAATTGAAGAGATTGTTCAGCCCGTCTTTCCTTCTCCAGCAGTGATTTTGTGTGGTTTCCTTTTTTTTTTTGAATTTTCGTGCGAGTGATTTTGTTTGTTGCCACTCCACCAACCGGTCCCGCCGCAAAAATTGCAGGTATTGCCTTTAAAAAAAATAATAATAAAATTTCTCTATTGGCCATTTGATGAATTGGAAAAAAAAAATGAAGAAGGGTATAATAGATGAGCGCCATTCGAAATTTTCCTTGTTGTTGGCCGTATTGACAACGGATTCGAATGTCCAATTCTTCTCTGGTCGGACGTGTGTGAATTACCATCGCCTCGAGCGATGGTGATTGAGTTGTTGGCCCGTTGATTGAGACGGCCCCTCCCTCTCTCCCGCGTTCGTCCCGCAGCAAGTCTGCAGGTGTAAGCGAGCTCGGAGATGGTCAGTGCACAGTGGCGCCTACACCGACATTATCTGATTACCATCTTCTCCTAATGTTGAGCTTGCGTTTCGGCTCCGTTCTTTTTGCATTTCAGGTTTTCTGTGCATAATGAACACATTTATTGGCAAACATTTTTCCTTTTTTTTTTTTTTTTTTTTATTTTATTTGTCTTACCTCCCCCTAAATAAGGAAGGAAGGTCTCACTACACTGCACAATGAACATTTTTTTTGGTGGGGGGGGCTGCAGATATAAACTTGTTCCTCTTCCAAGACGAGGAGAGCTCCGCACACATCGAGAGTCGGAAAACTGATGGAAATGTACGATAGTAAGAAGCAACCGAGGGGAGTCTTGTATATAGAGAAGAAACAAAAAATGTGAAAAGAAAGAGAAAAAAAAAAAGAATAAGGGACAGACCAGTTTTGCTGGAGAGTGAGGCCATTAATAAAGCCAGAGAGAGCCGAGCCGGCTAATTGGTGTCAAACCATCGACTGCACACACGTATACGGAATGAAGCTCACATTCGCGCTTCTAACCGGCTCTCTTCTCCCCGACTACCAATTTTTGCGCTTATTATTATTTTTTTTTTGGCTTGTTCTTCATACAAATCTATCCTCTCTTAGCTGACCCTTCTGCGTTGGTCATGACCACTCTGCTCGCATACTAATGCACCACACCTGCTATTCAACTTTTTTTCTTCTTCTTCTTTCTATTCGATTGCTACCTGACTGGCCCGATGGCTGGCCGCCGCCGCCATAATGGAGAGATACTATATTTAGGCTATTCTTTTCACTGTACACAAAGAAAATGTGTCCCCTTTAAGAAAAGAAAAAAGGAGAGAGAGAAAATTGAACGACTTATCGAGCAACATTGAGAACAATTTTTAAGGATATATAAGAAAACGCTATCAACTCATTTGAGTGGCTCCAATTGTTTTTATTTCATTTTTGGAATTTTTTTTTTGTTTTGTTCAAAGCTTTTTTTTTTCCCCCCTCCATATCATCTTCCTGGTTGTGCACGGCTCTGGTTCCATTTGAAACTTGTTTTTATCGGTCGAAACGACACGCAGCGACAGTGGGAGGCGATAATCTAAAATACACAGGCAGCGCACGGGCAGGTTCTTTCTTGGCTGCTCGAAAAGTTTTGACGCTCGTTTGCCCAGTTTTTTTTGTTTTGTTTTGTTGTGTCGAGTAAATAACAGAGACACACACATGAGAAATAATGTTCAAATGTTTAGTTAGTCTGTAGACGAGGATCAATAGTTCCGTGCAAACATGTCAAATGTGCCACCGATATACACCACTATATACAATAGACACACGTACATCATTGAAAGAATGTCTCGCTTGTCAACCAACAAGGAGCACCGTCTGAACCTGTGGCATCGTCTGACTCTCTACTATCTAACATATTTTTTCTTTAATTAATTATTTTTGTTTTCTTGTGTCAATTTCTTGGTAATGATAGGACTGGGGCCTGGAGCAGGGGGCCTTCCACTACACATGCCTTCTGCGTTTGCCGCATTCCCGCCGGCCGCGTCCGGTCCGGGAGCGCTGGCTGCTGCGGCAGCGGCTCACGCTGCCGCCGATCAACGCGGAGGACCTGATAGCCGATTCCTATGGGATCCATCGGGTCGCATACACCCTACCTACCACGGTCACCCAGGGTAAGCCAAGAATGTCTCAATTCCATATGATTTTTTTTTTTTTTTTAGTTGTTGTGCGTATCAAAGAATTCATCTTCCAATAGGCGCCACATCCCTAATTTTTGTTTGATTTTAATAAACGATTGATGTTGCGGATCCCCTACTCCACCCCTGTATTTCGATTGCCAGAAGTGCGTGTTTCCTTCAACTCCGATGGTTTTTCTTCTAAGAAAATTCGAGTTTTTGAGAAGCTTTTGACAATTTTCAAAAGATAAAAAGAAACTCGCGTCAAAACTCTGATATGTTCTTCTATCAGTTTTAGATTGATTTCTCTCTTTCCCGTTATTTCTTAAACTTTGGATTTGACGATACCGAAAAAAAAAAATGGTTCGAATTGGCGCCATGGGACTTGTGAGATTTTTACCACGTCAAAGTGAAATTCAACACTCAGCGCAGCATCGAATCTTTAAAAAAAAAAAGCGGATGGCTACAAAAATGATACGAGATTTTCGGTGCCATTTTCTTTCATTTTCAAACGCTTGGGGCTGTGGAATATGGACCCCCCAAACAAGTGTGGCCAACAGATGAAACAAAGCTGGGCAGCTAGGCCCAGCAGCTCTCGTAGCCACTTCAATATAAAATTTTCCAAAAAACAAAAAAACATGCGCGGAAAAATTTGTATATCGAAAACCACGGGCTGCGTTGGATTGGAGGATGGCGATAGGCCTAAATGGCTTTATTGCTTTTGCCGGCGCTGTCTGAGCGGGCACCACACACAAATTCAATCCACCTCAATCTTTCGATACGCCGACAAGAATTTATTTATTAAAATCGACCGCCGCCTTTCCTCAGTTTCTTATTTTTTTTTAGAGGAGGGACACCGGCAAAGCGAAAATGACATTTTTCTTTGAGGGGGTAGCATTTTCTCTTGTCTTTGACCTCAACAATTCTCTCCTCCTCTTTGAGGGGGGGACAGGGGTTCATTTTTTTTTGTCATAGCGTCTGATAGCCCCTCCGCCAACTCAGAAGAATCTTCTTCCAACGTATTTCCTTTTTAGTGGGTTTTTTCTTTCTTGTTTTGTGTTAAACCAAACGTATAGCCCTCAATTTTCAACAAAAATTGAAAAAAAAAGCACTTCTCCTTTTTTATGGTTATTTCTCTGTCTTCTTGGCTATTGCCCTTTTTTTTTTTTATACCCCACGACCCGACCCCCGAGTGCATCGCGGAAAGTGTCGTCAAGCCGGTGACAATTTACCTATACACAGACATTCGGTGCTACAAGTTCCTCCTCTTTCGTTCTATTGTTGTTTTGTTTTGTTTTTTTTCATGGGAGGGTAATGGTAGTGGGAGACATTTGAAAAATCACCCCCCAACTTTAGAAAAAAAAAGAAGAGCAGAGAGAAATTATTTTTTTTGGTTCTTTTTCTGAGAGGGCAATTGAGAAACAAGAAGGAAAAAGATAGCGAATTGGGGGCCGTTTGGGGACGAAATTGACCGATAACACGACGTGGTCGCCTTTTTCCATCGTTGAAATAGGCGCCGTAGACATCTCAAATCTAAATCGAGATCCCGACCTTCCTTTTTCTTTTTCAGTCTTTTCTTTCCTTTTTCCCTGTCTCAACAACCCACCGTTTGCACTTATTTATTGTTTTCCGACAGCAAAGTGCGTGTGTGTTGTTGCCCTGTGTGTGTGTGTGTGTGTTGAGATAAGCTGCAGAGGCTTTCTGCTCATTCTAGAAACACACACACGGAGAGGCAGGAAAAAGATTTTGAAGTAAAGCTAAAAAAGATGGCAATAGAAGAGGAGACCTGCTCTTGTCACAACAACACACGGAAAGCAGTAGTAGATGTTAGCTTGCTTTATTTTCTAGGCCAAGAAAAGATTTTCGTTTTTAGAGCCGGACAAACAAACGGAGCAGTCCCAGCTGTCGTCGGCTTGTCACGGATTCTCCCAAAATGAAAACTACCCGATAATACCGAGGCTATTGCACACACACGCACATAAGACTCTGTATTTATGTATAGTGCACGTATTTTGTGGTTGTTTTTTTTTCCCCAAAAGTTATAACACAGTTTTCCTACGTTAAGCTCATCTCCTATCCAGATATAAAATGAAAACGATGAGCCAGGCAATCCAGCTTTAGATGAGTATCGCTTCTTTCCATGCAACCATTCCACCGGAATTGCACCTCCCCTCCATCCCAAAAAAAAAATCAGTTTCAAACAGCAGCAGGTCTGTCCTTTTTATTTTTCTTCATTTTTTTCACTGCACCGAGCGCAGTTTTGTTGCATTTCTACGTAGTTTAAAATACGCGCCGGTTGGTTTTGTACGGCGTGAACGTCTGCCAGTGCAACCGTGAGCCATGCATCTTCCTTTCATTTTGTCTTATACAAGCCGACATGTTCATGACATTTGATGCCGTATACATTTTTGGTTGTTGAAAACGTATAGGCCGACGCACATTACCGTCAAAGCTCATGATGGAAGGTATAGAACAAAAAAAAAGAAAAAGAAGAAAATCTTCATAGAAGATGCCAAATAAGGGGAAAATCAAAAGAACCTTAAACGGCTATCGGTTCAGTGGACCTGAAGAGTTTGATGCGTCCGGACAGGCGGAAGATGAGAGCTCATTTTCGGACCACTCGGTTGAAGCCATTGAAAACACAAAACAAAAAGAAAGAAAAAATTTGTGACATATTTTACTCCACCTCCTCCTCCTTTTTTGAAAAAATACAAAGTTCGTGTTCTCATCAGCCACCGGTGCTATGCATAACTGTGCGCATTCACAGGCTCGATCGAATTTCTTACGGGCCTATTGTTTTTCTTCTATTAGCTGAAACGAGACAGAGAGGGGCGTCATGATGATGGGACAGGAGCTCGTCGGAATAAATCCAAAAAAATAGTTGACGCAAGATGAAGGTTTAAGCGCGATGCCTTAACGTCAGTGCCCGTTAAGAAGAAGCAAAAGAAGCGCATCAGCACCAGATGGCCTAACGACAACAAACCAAAACATGGCGCCCCCAACTTAGAGAGGAAACATCGTCTCGAATGTCGTTGTGACCTAATCTCTTCTCTCTCTCTCAGTTTGTTGAGAAATTCTTTGACATGGAAGAAGTAAAAAGAAAGAGATAAGCGACGAAAAACGAAGGGGGAGACGGACAAGACGGGCATTGGAGCATTTTTGAAGATGCGTCCATGACCACAGCGAGACTTAATCCTCTATAAAAACTATAACTTTTACTCAATGGCTTCCTCCTCCTTTCTTTAAAATATTTCCCAATCAAGAAAGAACCAAAAAGTCGAGTCTCATCCGCTTGACAGTAAGCGACCTGTTGATAGTTTTTGGCCCATCATTCGGGTCATATCGTGTGAAAATTTGCTTTGATATCCATCCGTAAACAGTGGGCTCGTTGACGGCTCACCCACAACAACATAAAGAAAAAAAGTTAGACGATGATATTTGATCCGCTCCTCGACTTTCTTGATGGTGGCACAACATGGAAACGAAGCCACACGATCCACTCGTCTGATAAAACGTTTCCTCCCGTCGTCTGTTGACGTCCGTCCGCCACCATTTTCCCAAAAGTTTGACGTACGCTTCCCTTCTCATTTCGCCTGTCGTCGTGTCATGCCCCTACACTCAAAAACGACGAGCAAATCAAAATAAACTGGACGTGAGTTGACTCTCCTCTCTCTCCTATTGAAATGTCTAAACATCGTGCTGCGTGTCGAAAGAGAAAAACGAGATGTCAATGGACGATAAAGTGAATTGCGATAAGGCGGAATGAATTTGAAGCGCGCGTCACGAACCGATGACGAAGGCAAACAGTCACATGATGAGAGAAATTTATATCCGTTTGTCTTCTTCATTGGCTTGTTTTTTTTCGGATTGCGCCATCGAGCACGCTTCCCTCTCTTAACGCAACTGGAAACGGCCGATTAGATCAACACAAAAGTCAAGAGGTTTTTTTTCACGGCAGACTCCGTGAGCTGCAAAACTGTTTGATTTTACTTCGGGTGTTTGTCTGTTGATTATTTTCATTGACAAACGCCATCACACGAACCATTTCATGTTATGTGTACCCTAGCACACACAGAGTCTCTTTTTTCATGATGATTTCGGTCATGATTATTATTTTTTTTTTGGGGGGAGGTTATACTTTTTATTTTAGCTATTCACGGAAAAAGGCACGTCACGAAACAGCCGGGCCTTTTTTTTTTTTTCTCTTTGGCCATCCTTTTTTAAAAAAAAAATATATCGTTGTCTTGTATATATATACAGAGAGGAGACGGGCAAACGGCCGTCTTTCGTCTTCCCTGCACCCATTATCGCCATGTTTTGACTATGATTCAGCCCCCGTCGTCAATTCCTAAGCTGTTCCATCAATCCTTTGCACACATGAAAAAAAAAAATTCCTGATCGTATGGAGAGAATCACAAGAAAAGGAAAAAGAAAAGCCTTTATTTTTTCTTTTCTAACGAAGCTTCGTAGAGTGTTTTGTGTTTGTTTATTTGAAGTGCAACTGCGATGTTCTGGAACCTACGTCCATGCAACGGGCCGAATGTCATGAATAACTTTAGGCTGGTGGGGGCAGCATCTGGTCATCAGCTACGGATATGTATATCATAGGCTGAATATTCTTTTTCTCGTATAAGGCGGCACTCGATTAGCAACTGGAAAATGAAAGACCATGAAAAATGTTGGCTCTCCATTTTTTGTGTGTCAAGGGAACGGACATGGAAATCCATTGGCGAGATGACTTGTTAATGAACGCGCTGATTCCTTCACTTCCTTCCACACCCTTCACATTATTGGGTGTCGTTGGCGACTCTGTTCGACACGTGATAACGAGTTCCAGTCAGAGCAAAAGAAAAAGTCAAAGTTCACACTGCCGAACACATTTTGTGTGTGTGCGTTGAGGGGAATATATTGGCGGCTCTTGTACACAAGAATACAAGTTCAAAGACAGTCGTCTGCACGCCAGATGACCGGGAATTCCACACACACACCCATCCATTTTTTTTTTTTTTTGCCGCTTCCTACATCATCCATCAGCTGATGGAGAAACAGAAGGGGAGGCACATTGCGACACGTTTAGTTCTTTATTTTTTCCCGTCACCTTTATTTTGTATTTTTTTTTTTGGTTGTTGTTGTTGCTCACCCCGGGTTCCGGCGGCATTCCGCCTCATCCTCAACGGTGACACTTCCGACTTTAGCTCCACCTAGAAGTGAGGAGGAATGGGCGAGAAACCTGTCCATCTAAAAAGCTTTTCCTTTTTAGCAGCTTAGTGAAAATAGTTTGGGAATTTGATGGCTTAAAAAAGATTTCAAGCGTTTAAAAAAAAACGAAGACAAAAGGAATGAACACAAACACACACACACACAAAAAAAAAGGAGGACGATGATGATGATGAGCGAGATCAACACCCACCAAAGACAGACTTCCGGTTCGGATGAATTTTGTTTGTTGTTTTAGATTTTGTTTGGAACAAGCAAAAAAAAAGAAATGCTCAAACATCACAAATGAGGGCCTCATCGTCAACACTTTAAGAGAATCTGTGGAATGCGAGCGAGAACAAAAGCTGCAGAATGGCGGCCCATTTACCAAAAGCAAAGAGCCTTCAAGGTCTCCCCATTGGGTTTAGATGTCGTTCCGTGACTTTCGTTTCGTCCAACGGCCTCGTCTACGACGTTTTTTATTTTTTTAAAGTTCCAATTCTCGTTTTAGAAAAGAAAAAAAACCAAAAACAAACTAAGAAAACTGAAAAGAAGAACATCTCGGTTCAGCTATTCGATGGCGGGGAAGATGACGTTGTGTTGACATAATGGCGAGCAGAAAAAAGACGGACACAATGCGCGCAACAAAAGAAGTCGAGGAAAACGAAGGACAGGATTGAGCATTTTTCCAAAGGTCTAATCAAGGTGATGGGAGACTTGCTGGAGCTCACAAAAAAAAAAAAAAAAGAGTTTCTTTGCCCGTTACGGTTGTTGGAAGTGAACAACAGCCATCTAACCATTGTCTCCAGTTTCCAGACCTCATTTTATCAAGTTTTTTTTTTTTTAACTATATTCTCAACCAGAAAATAGGCAAGAAAAATAGTTTCTTTGATCTTTGTGCTCAGCTGCTGTTTTATCCATTAATGTAACTACATTTTTCGATGGTGAAGACTGTCGCCGTCTCGACGGCGTCCATCCACAAGGATCTCACAATACGGCCCGTCATTAAATGCAGCATCAAATCAACACCCTAGTCGAGTGACTAGTCAAGTCCCTGCAGTTAGTTTGCCTACTTTGAAAATATGAATTACTATGAACAACTGCCGTCGCTAGACGAAATCATCTGCTCAATTGTATCATGCAGCGAGTGGCGGCACAATGACGCGGCCATCGCAACTCGACATCACGCAATCCCTCCAGCTTCTCCACGTTTTCCCATTTTAGCTTTTCAAATAAAGAGTCTCTCCTTTTCGGGGAGGCGTTCATCGTGCCACTGCACACTAAGCGAGCTGTTTGAAATAGCCCAAACTACCTCTGATAATGGCATCAGCAAAGTTTTCTTGAAAAACTTGCGAATACGATGCGCAATAAATCAATCGATTCGAACCGGTTCCAGCGAATAGAATGGACTGTTTACTCTTTCGGGTTTGATGCGGACTTGTAAAGGGATGCCCGTGTCAAAGGGTCAGCATTCCCCCGGTGGAAATTTTCAATGAAAGACAACACAACGGATGACCGCGTATCGTTACTGCTATTTTGCCCTTTTTCACGCTCATTTTTTAAAATACGCTAGATATGGAAAGAAAAGGCACCGACGTAGTACCGAAATTTCAGTTTGGGCATGTCCGTGGCGCCGTGCTAAATGAGGAAATGAACTGCTGACACAACGACGGCTTGAAAGGGACCCGCTTGCACACACAGACTCTGTTTTCTTCTATTAGAAAATAATTGGGAAAGAAAAGAAAAGGTCGTTTCTTTCATCTTTTTTTTTTTGTATTTGTTTTACTGGAAGAGCCAAAAAAAAAAAAAAAGAATTTTCCAGCGAAGTGAAACATTTGGCAGCGTAGCCAAGACAAACCAAAAGTCTCGTCGACGAGCTATAATCTCCTCTTCCCCTTTTTTTTTTCCTTCACCAGTCAAAAACCGTCTTCTGTGCGCGTTTGAAAGCGCGTGAAAAATCTCTTGCCGACGTGTCGGATTAACACTTGGACGTTCACTGACGACGCCGCCGACGCGTCCCTTTTTCCGGCTATTCCGCCCCTCCAAAAAAAAAGAATTATAATAACACAGACGAGATATATTTCGTATTAAAAAAAAAACGATAAGATTCTTATGATCTCCATCGAGCGTCGATTATTAGGGTAAGACGCATAGGAATTTAAAAGATGACAAGGTGTGTTGCTACTTTTTCTTTCTTGCTAAACTGAAACAGACACACCCCCGGCCAGCGATACGTCCGCGTTCATACTAGCGCTAATTGGTTTATCTATTTATGACTGGGCCACTCCTTATTCTATGGCCTTTCTCTTCGTCCAGCCGCGCTCAATCAACACCATCCAATGTTGTTGCCTTGTTTTTTTTTTCTCTTCCCGTTGTTGTTGTATATCTTGTCTTGTTTGCTTGTCTCTTTTTTTTTTCGATCTTGGAACGTCGTCATTGACTCGAAAGTCCTTGTTGAACACTTGAACTTTTGGGTCGTCATCAGCGATGGATATTATCTGTCTTCGCCTTTAAGTTGATGGCAAGCAGCAGCGAAAAGCAAAACATTGTTGCCACCCCCCCTCAATTTCCTTTTCCGACCTCTTTGCCTCTCGAATTTGGAGCAACAAAAAATCAACCTCCTCCTTTTTGTATATTGATTCTTGTGCTGCGATGTTTGGCCGGCCATGAGATTTGTATAAACCAAGCAAACAGCGGCGTTTGCATCATAGCGTAAACACCATTTTTAACTGGTCTCCAGCTGCTGATTGTTCCTTCTAACTTGCACAAGAACTTGACGTCTCCTTGTGTAATCTGTCGAAATTCTTGGCTTTCCCAGCAAAAAAAAAAAAACTCTTGCTAGAGAAAACCTTGGACCAAGTTTCCCAATTTTCCTATTTGATTGTTTTTCGTGTTTTTGTTCAACAATCCAGTTTTAAAAAAACGAAGTTAAGCTAACGATGTTTTTGTTTGTCTTAATTATTTCTCGTGTGTATCCTGTCACACACACACACACACACAGGTTGACTTCGTCCGGTGCGAGCAGCGCAAGTCTCCAGGAGCTGACACTCTTAGCAGCGGCTCGTCGTTCAGCAGCCGCCGCGGCCGCCGTGGCCGCAGCCGGCGGAGGCGGTGGGGTCGGTTCGGGAGGATCTCATCCGATGGGCATGGGTGTCGGCATGCCGTCGTCCGGCGTCGGGCCTGGTGAACTCCATCCGGCCTACCGGCTCAACCCTTACACAATCGAGCACCTGTACAGCTCACTTCACTCGAGTCCCACGGCCTCTCTACGGGGTCTTAGCCCACTCGACCCTCGAGGTAAACCTTTTCTTTCTTTAGTTATTCTTTCACCTTCTTCTATCTACACGTAGCTCGTTCAATTAGTCTCTTATTTCTTTTACTCTCCGTCTTTCGTTTTTTCTTTCCTACACTCAACCGACACATTCTTCACCTTTCCGTTCCCCCCTCCTCGCGCGGTCGTCGCCGTAGGGTTTACCTTTTTATTTTTTTTCTCTCTCACTCAACTCACTAAATAAAGGCATTACACTATTCTTCGAAGAAAGAAAAAAAAAAAGTCCTTCAACTTCTCTTTTTGGGCATTTTCTTATTATTATCCCTTTTCCTTTTTGATAATTCTATTCCGTTTCAAAAGGCCAACATCCAAATTGACTGTAGAGAGCAAGAGAGGGAGAGAAACTATAGAAATATGCAGGTCCAATCTAAAACTGTTGGCTCTGGTCAGCAGCAGTTTTGGAGGTCCCTTCGTCTATTGATCGCAGCCAATGAGAATCGACTCTTAAATATATACACACACACCAAAGATAAGGACGCACTGTGTTAAATTAAAATCTCTGCCTATCTCGGTTGGGAGTCTTATATAGCTTAAAAGAAAGAAAGAAAAAAAGAAAATGTTGGGCATCAAAGAGAACGGCAATGAAGTCGTCATCGTTAACTGCATAAGAACTTGGTCTGCCAGTTCAGATGGCAGAGAGTCTTGCGCATATAACGCGGCATAAATTTAAATTTTCTAGGGCCAGTTCGTGCTGTAATTATTTCCACGTCCAGCAAAAAAAAAATAAAAACTGCCTCTAAAGCTGGCCATGAAAAACGAGACTGGCCACTCCTCTCTTTCCATCCAAACGTCCTATACAGGCCGCGTGCCTTACTACCACTATTAAATGTTTCTAACCGGACCCAATTCTACGCTTTCTTCATACAAACCCGCACCAACCGGTGGTCCTCCTGCTGGACCGGCTCCTCCTTCTTCTTAGTTTTCTTTTTTCTATTGTTCTTTATTTAGTATTAACGAGCAACTAACTCGTCTCGAACAAAGATTTAGTCCATGGGTTGCCGTGCTGCAACAGCTGAGCTTTTTATATATTTTTTTCCCTCTCTTGATTATTCTCGTCTGTGCGTGGCTTAACGCGGAGTAAACCGGACTAAAGGAGTTTTTTTTTCTTTTTCTTCTTCTTCTTTTTTTTTATGATCGTCTCCACCTTCTCGTCTGCATACGTCGACTGCGTACGTCTTTTTACATCTATATAATAATCTGAGCTCTCATTTATGCAACGAGTTTAATGAGGCGAGAGAGGGGCTTATATAGCTTCAGTTTGGGAACGTGGAGGATCGAAAGTGGCCACGACTTGCACGCTCACAAGGTGGAAGACTAGCCGTCCTTTTTTTTTTTTTTTTTTAAACTTGTTTTTTTTTATTGTTATTCTTCTTTAAGAACCCTCGCCACTCGGCAACAGCGCAGTTAAGAAATGATTGTGGAGAGGAATTTGTGTTTTTTAACAACTTCATCTTCTTTCTTACCTTCATCATTCCTCCAGGAAAGAAAACGATTTCTTTTTTTTTCTCCCCGTTCGAAAATACAATGAACATAAAATGAAAAAAAAAAAAAGAATGAAGCTAAAAAGGTATCTATGAAAGATGAACTGCAATTATGCTGATATAGGCCTTTTTGAACGAGGACGGTTCTAAAGACGTGAATATATTTCTTTTTGGCGCACGAGACAGCTCCGTTTCCATATATAGTTTTGATGACCGGTGAGGGAAATAAAATACGGCGGGGTCCGGCATGTAATGGGCCAACAAAACATACGTCGAAATGGACGTGAAAAAAATAAAATAAGACAGAACGAGAGGGCAAAGAAACACAGACACAAAGTAGACAAGAAACACACGTTTTCACGTTTCGTTATCCCTTTTTTTTTTTGTTGTTGTTGTTGTATTCTTTTCTGAGAGCAAGGGAGCGCCGACCGTAAAAAAAAAAAAAAATTTTTTTTTCTTCACAATCTCCTCATTTGGTTTTTCCGTCTTGGAATTATTTTTTTTTCTATAGAGAGAGGGGGGGTTAAAGAAGAAAAGGTAAACCAACGAGTGAAAGATTCTGGGGTAGGACCTCTGACGAATGGTTTAAAAAAGAATCCAAAAAGAAAAATAACACGAAATGACTAATAATAGAGCCAACGTCATGGTTAACAGTGGATGGAGGTAGTTGGGAGGGGGGGGATATCCTTGAGTGACTCGGTTCGTGAGTGAACGAGTGGCAATGTCAAACTGTGAGCCACTCGACAGACGACAGACTTCCTCCTCCAGAAATCAACAGAAAAGGAGAACAGAAACCTCATTCACAAGACTTGAACAACAACAACAACAACCTCATCTTTTCTGCTGGCTGTCTAGTCCTATATTTCTTGCTTTCTTCCTAGTGCGGTGGAAAAAGAAGAACCTTCGCACGTCGATTGAGGCTAAACTCTTTCGTGAGACAGAGGCAAAAGGTAGACGACTTTCTGGCACGCTCAACAACAATTCGTTGTGTTCAACCTTCGGGCTGTGTTCACCCCCTCGATCTTGTTTAGTCGTATTACCATCCGCACAAGTCCTGGGAAATATAACTGGAGGAGGGAAAAGTACATATAAATCTAGAAAATCTGATTTGAAATTTCTTTGGAAAGTGGAATTTGAGGTGTAGATGTGGGGGGGGGCTTGTAATTAAAGGTGTAGCCGTGCTAGTATAGACAACGATGGGAAGATAAGAAGAACGCGTCGAACTCTGATAGAGATTTAGACTTCATGATGATGAGAGGCGGAGGTCAATGATGATGATGGCTACCTGTGCTTTTTGTTTGTCGAATATTATCCACACACACTTGTAGGACAGCACAGCAGCAGTGAAACGTGAAATGAAGATGGTGATGGAGGGATGAAAAGAGGCGGAATTATTGTAGATAGAAACGAATTTAAATGGAGAGACTTGAAAAAAAGAAGGGGGAAAATAGAGGTGGCTTCTATTACTGTACAGCCAATTACTAAAAAAATAGCTTCAAGGCAGTTGTTGTCGCCGTTGTTCAATACGCGGCTGTATAGTTGTTACAACAACAACACAACTGTACGTAGTAGAGTGGTAGCTATTTTCTATTTTACATTGAGATGTTTTTCCTTCCCTCATTTTCTTTCTCTCTTTTTCTTCTGAAAAATCTTCGTTGCCTATTGTTTAATGAAGACACTATGCAGCATAACTGTGGTGAAAGACCTTATACGCTCTTTAAGGAGTCGGGTCGTTTTGCCGGGCTGCCGGCCAATGTAGCGGGGCAGCAATGAAGCCATCAGCATTTCAAAGTAGCGGAGAATTGGTTTTTGTCTGTGTGTGCGCGCAGAGAAAGTTGTTACTGCGAGCGATTAGCTACGGCCATCATCGTTAAAAGTGCGAGCGAAGAGAGAACATCATAAAGCAACTACACGCAGAGAAGGAGCTTATATGCATATGTATACGATGTTGGGTACACGCGAAGCCATTTTTGGTTGGGACGTCGTGATTGACCGCAGCAACAGTCTCATCTCTTTTCATTCTCGCTTATAATATCCTTCTGACATCATTCAAAAAATTTCAAAACGCACACACACACACAAACAGATTTGCGTGCTTCCTTTTTTTAAAACTTTTCTGTTTCTCGGACTGTCATTAACCGAGAAAGAAGAGGAGAACAAAAAAAAAAAAAAATAGACTTTGGGAGGAGGGTCATTGCCTGAAACGGTCGCCAATGTGTTGACCAGATGTCTTTTTCCACGAAACAATTTAGGAGATAAAGGAGCGAAAAAATGAACGACACAACTTTATTTCTCATTAAGGGCAAACGCGTTAAGCGTCTCGACAGTCAAAATCGACACTTGGATGTTTAGTTGTCACACGACCGCAACGCCAGAATTAGCAAGAGCGTCACAAAAGCAATAAAATTGGCCGTTAGGGGGCTGAGTTAGTCGATTGACATTGGAATTTAAAGGGAAAATGATAAATTTCCGAGTTATAGGGTCAAGTACATTAACTGCTGCGCAGTTTTCTTTTTTTTTTCTCTCTTTCCGTGTCACATCGTCGTGGGTTTGTGTGCGACCGAAAAAGGAAGACGGTAATGGTTCCCATCAGCACGCAGTCTTATAATTTGTTCGTCGTGGAAAGCAAAAGAACAAAGGAAGAAAAAGAAACGAAGTTTTGTTCCCTTCCATATTTTTTTTAATGACCGAAATGAAGAACGGAAGTGCGGGCATCCGCGTAATTTCATCGTCTAATTACGATGAGAGAGAGAATAACCGGGTGGCATTGCCATGGCGGTGGTTCGTGATCGTGACAACAATTATGTACGTTTTCGACGACCAGCAACACCAGCGTCTGTTCAGAACGTATTGTGTTGTTTTGGCGTCCGTTGCCAAACTTCCGTTGTACCCACACACAAAAATGTGCGCTTTCCTCCGCTGTTTCCCTCCTTTTGACTCGCTAATGATCACAACTCGGACCCTATAAAAAAAAGCTGGGACATTTTCACGGTTTATTTACATCACGTGCGGGGGGCCACCCAAATCCATTTGCCGGTACCAGCATATCCGACGTTTCTTTGTCTTTCCTCTATCGCCATATCGATCGCGTTATTAGAATCTTTCCATATTAAGTACTATGTCGAATGAAACCGTAGCTGATGATGGCGGTGACCTTAGTGATATCATGCCACTTGTTTGGAAAACACAAAAAAAAATTAACATCTTTATTCTCCCCTTCCCCCTTTTTTTTTAAAAATTCATTTCAGGTTTGGCCTTACAACATTCAATCGACTACATGGCCAACATGTCGGTGCTGGGATCACGCATGGGGGAGGTCCACCATTCGCCCTCGTTGCTCGGTTCGACGGAATTACCTTTCTCTTTGGACGGTAAATCAAATAATCATAACACATCACAATGTTAGGTTTACAACTCAATTTGCATTTGCTTGCCGCGCCCATTTCACGACAACTCAGTCAAACCCGAAATGGAAAACCCACCCACCTCTATCCAAATGATAACTTATTCATTCGAATGAATTGTATGTGTGTGTGTGTGCACATGGCAACGTATCCGTTATGATCGTTTACATCTTTGTTTATTACATTATTGCAGGTTTCGATCTAGGCTCGCGTTTGGCCAGCCCCCGCCCTGCCATCCGACAGAGTCGCAAACGAGCCTTGTCTAGTTCACCTTATTCGGATTCGCTCGACCTCGGATCCATGATTCGATTTTCGCCCAACTCTCTCGTGTCCATCATGAACGGATCCCGTTCCTCCTCCACCTCAGGCTCTTATGGTCATCTGTCAGCAGGTAAATAACGGGTCCTGTCACTTCTTTTGCAATTCACAGACGAATGATGAAATGAAATCTTTCCTTTTTGTTGGATTATTCGTCTTCGTTATTCATCATTTTTGACGCCTATCTTCTCGCGAAGGTGCCCTGAGTCCAGCCATGGGCTTGCCACCTCTGCCAACGGCGCACCTTCAGCAGTTGCAGGCCCATCTGATTCGAACGGGAAGCCTGGGAGGCAGTTTGGGCGGCAGTTTGGGTGGCCATGGCTCGCCTTTCTATCCGGGGATGCTGCATCAGTCCAGCAATCAACCTCATCAGTATCCCCATAATCTCTTCCAGTTATCTGGTTCGGGATTAGGACACCATCCACCACCGATGGGTCTCGGCTCTCACGGCCACCACAACAGCGGACATCACACCAGTGTCAAACCAGAGTACGAGGCTGCCAAGAAAGAATCACATAATCCCGTATCGAGTACGGTCGACACTGAAACTCACATGGAAGTCGTCAAAATGCGGACGAAAATCAAGAAAGAGCCGATGGCCACGGCTGCAGTGGCTGCGGCGGCTGTCGTTCAACCGCCCATGTCCAGCAAAGACAGTCATCATCATCACCACCATCACCATTTGCATAGTGGCGAGCCGATGGATGACGACGGCCACGACGGCTCGGGCGATCCGATGAAGGACGAGCCCGGTGATTTCATCGAAACGCATTGCCATTGGCGCGACTGCGACAAGGAATTTGCAACTCAAGACGACCTGGTCAAACACATCAACAACGACCATATCCACGCTAACAAGAAGAGTTTCGTCTGTCGCTGGAAGGAATGCTCTCGCGAAGAGAAACCTTTCAAAGCCCAGTACATGTTGGTCGTCCACATGCGCAGGCACACGGGCGAGAAACCCCACAAATGCACGGTATGTTGTTGTTTTTCTTTGTAGAAACTGATTCGAAAAATTGGAGTTTTGCTAATGTCCCTTCAAATTTAATTCGGCAGTTTGAGGGATGTTCGAAAGCGTATTCGCGTCTGGAGAACTTGAAAACTCATTTGAGATCGCATACCGGTGAGAAACCTTACATGTGTGAATTCCCAGGTTGTAGCAAAGCGTTCAGCAACGCGTCCGATCCGGGCCAAACATCAAAACCGAACCCACTCGAACGAGGTACGTCATCAATTCAACATTTTCTTTTAAATCGCCGTTCTTCTGTATTCATTGATTTTTATGCTTTCAATCGACAGAAACCTTATGTCTGCAAAGCCCCGGGCTGTACGAAACGTTACACGGATCCGAGTTCGTTACGTAAGCACGTCAAAACCGTTCACGGTGCTGAATTCTATGCCAACAAGAAACACAAAGGTGGTGACTCGGCGGGACCGGGTCCCAGTCCTGGTGGTGGTAGTATGATGGCCGGCGCCAGTCCTCGAAGTGACGATGGTGGCAACAAGACGGCCAGCGTCTCTAGCCCCAGCGTGAAATCAGAAGAGGCAGGATCTCCCGGACAGATAGGCAGTCCCGGCACGGATTCGAGTATTATGACGCCGGGCGTGGTCTCGTGTGCCGATACGTTCGGTCCGTGCGATGATCCGGATAGCGTCAGCACAGCTAACGGTGGCATGGCTGACGTCCTGGATCAAAATCAGGAATGGGCAGCTGAAGAAATTGACGAATTCGACATTGCTGAATTGTCGGCTTCCGTTTCCGTAGCTTTGGGAGCTGGAGGCAACGATGGTGGAAATAGTCCCGGAAGGGCAGCCGCCTTCAATTTGCAGGACAGGAATGCCCGCAATCGCATGAAGGGACGACTTCAAGCTAAACCTATGCCCGCCCTTCTCTCTTTGCCCAGCATTAATGGGGGCCCCAACAATCGAAGAGCCAGCGGATTGAGTGAAATCAATCAACGAATTACCGATTTGCGTATGGGCGGAGGCAACTCCGCCACGGCGACTCAGTCTCCTCAAACGCAGATGAACAACCGACCCACCAGCCAATTGCTGGGCCAGACAATGCTCCTACCCGGAAGCCAGCAGGAGATCCGCAGGGATAGCAACGCTACCACGGTCAGCTCCTATTACGGTAGCATGCGATCCGGTGCGTCACCCCTTCCCTTCAGCCGTCGAGGGTCTGAAGTTTCACAAATTTCAAACGTCTCTGGACGGGCAGCTTTCCTGTCGTCACCCTACGATCCCATATCGCCGGGTAGCTCGAGACGCTCCAGCGAAGCCTCCAATTTCCAGGGAGTCGGAGGAGGAAACCAAACGGGCAACATCTACATCGCTCAGCCAGGCCAGCACCAACAAGTTGGCGTCGTCAGTAACCAGCCATTGACAGCCAGCATGGCCGCCCAGCTGCAGAAGATGCAACGAAGAGCTCTGATTATGCAAAACATGGCCTCTACCCAAAATCTGGTTCTTCAGACGCAAAGCATGTCCCTCAGTCAACAGAATTTGGCTGCCAATGCGGCTGTGCATCCCAGCCCGAGTCCACATCCCCATCATCAATTCAATTCTGCATCCGGCTGGATGAATTCTGGACAGAATCAGGCTATGAATAGGTGGAGTTGTTTATCCTCGCCAGAGCCAAACACCCGGTGCCGTCATGCCGTCATACACACAGCAGCCGAATCAGGGCCAGCGTGAAATGCGAAGAGCATCCGATCCAGTCCGACCGATGGCAGCTCAGACGGCTGTTCCTCTTCCACCACTCAATTCCGCTTTGCAGAGACACCATAGCGTCAACAACATCCAACAGCAGCCGACGATGCGCACCGCAATGAACGGAAACAACAACCCAGCAGCGCGAGGGGTCAATGGATATCCTCCCAATCATCCGAATAGTGGTATTGTACTCGACGAAGTCGGTGAGGGTCACATGGTGGAAGAGAAACTTGTCGTTCCCGATGAAATGCTCCAGTATCTCAATCAGGTAAGGAAATCAAAGAAAAATGGATGATATTGCCTCTGTTCTCTAATTAACCAATCAATTTCCATTTGCAAACCAAAAGGTGAGCGTCAATCAAGATGGAAGAATGGCATCTCCACGATCCTATTTTATGGGCCGCAGTCCTCGACCTGATTCAGCTCAGCATCACCAATTCAGAGCGATGCAACAACAATATCAGCAACAGCAGTTCCATCAATTCCAGCAGCAGCAACAACAACAACAACACACGAACAATCAGTACAACCAAACAGCGACGATGGCCACGGGCAACCATTATTCAGCTCAACATCAGCCCGGCAATGCTATGGTTGGCTACAACAATGGCCCACAGGCGCATATGGCGGCAGGTATCAGTCCGACACCGACTGTGCGTAATCAACTGGGAATGCAAGCCAGTCCAGCTTTGGCTGCTACAGCTCCGCAGCATTTCAATGGCCCAGCTGTTTGCCACCAAGCCCAGGTTGGCCAGCCACAAAGTCAGCAACAACAACTGCCGCCAATGTACAGCGCTTGCCCAGCTCAGTCCTCCCCTGTTGTCGCCAACGGTGTGGTAGGAGCTCAGCAGGGTCAACAACAACCCAACATGGTTGGATGTAACGCCATGCAATCTGCCGGTTACTCGCAGGCTGCAAACTACGGACCCACCCATGCAAATGGCGTCAACCCGTTGGCTTACAACAACTACAACAATTCGGCTAACATGCCGTGTAACAATCAGCAGACGACAATGCCAATGAACAGCGGCTACGTCATGAATCAGCAGTGCGGCCACATGCAGGTTGCCCAGCAACAACCAAATCCAGTAGCTGTCCAGGCGCAGGGTTTTCAATAATCCTTGTTCTCCTTGCACTGGCCATCACCATCAACAGCCGCAACCTGTGTGCAACAATAATCCAGCCAATAACCAAAACTGGCAGTGCGGTTATCCAGGCACTAATGCAATCACCGTGCCGCAACAACAGCAACAACAAATGTCGTTCCAGCCGCAGCCACACGACAATGTTACGTGGCAGAATAATGCGATGCATAGCGCAGGAAACGGCCCAACGAGCCACATTCAGCCGACAAATGCGTCGTCGATAATGTACAACAACATGCAAAGCAATGCCACAATGGGCAACAATTACAACAATTATAATGGTCGTCCACCACCGTACAACCAAGTGGCATCCGCCATCCAATGCCAAGATGTTAGCCAATCACAGGATTTTATCAATCGAACTCGCGTCCAAGGAGCTGGACAGCAGCCCAGCAGCCAAGGGCCATCAGCTACTCCAGCACAACAACAACAACACAGCCAACAAATTAACAACGCGGCCACAGCCGTACCATCTGTGGCAACCGGAGTATCTACGCCGAGTAACATGCGGCCTGAAACGTACCAGCGCACTTTAGAATACGTCCAGCAATGCCAGACTTGGTCGACAACAGGAGACAGCAATGCTGGTGCACGAATGGCCAAGGAGAACAAGCCTCCTCATCAGCAACAACAACCTGGAGCTTGTGAGCCTCAGATGACCAAGACTGCTGAGACGGCCGTTGTCGGACGAGCGTTGCTCTCACCGGGCCAGGACGCAGTTTCTAGCTCAACTGATCGACAAGAAGCAGCCGCCGCAGCCGCAGCAGCTCTGTTGCCATCATCCGGCTCGGCCAATCAGTCAAACATGGTCGTGCACGATATGAACACGTCACTCAATTCACTGATGCAGGAGAACCGTTTCTTACAAATGATTCAGTAGTAGAGTACCAGTAGTAGAGACATTCTTTTAGTAATTGCTATCGTGTGCTCTGCTTCTTTTTCTTTGAGTGAATTCTAGTGCAATAAGCTGGGAAAACCGCACTATCAGACGTGACAAAACAAATATCCCGTTAGCTCCGTATAACAAAAAAACTGCGTGTTAAGATCTCGCCTTAACTTCTTCATTGTTTTTGTTTCGTTTTTTTTTTGTTTGCACTTATATTATCATCTTCTTATAATAATCTGACAAATTTTGTACATTAGTTACGTTTCGCGAAGAAATATTGTGCATGTATATCGAGTGCCAAATAGCAGAAAAAGAAACAAAAAAAAAAAAAAAAAGAAAAAACAAAACACAAAAAAAGGAACAATTTGGCCGTCATATTGTACTGAATGATTACCCGCCTTACTTTTGCAGCTGTTGCGTTCCCATTTTTCGTGGGACAAGTGTTTGTTGGGGAGGAGGACGGTTCGTGTTTGCCTGCCTTTGGAGTGTCCTTATGTCTCATGTCTGTTTGAATTATATTTCTTGTGATACTGCCTTATATTGAATTCATGTATTTGCTCCATCAATCATATCTCTGGTGCCTTGACAGCTTAATGATTTGCTGCAGTGCCATATCAGAGTGTCTTGGTACTGTGTATAATGAAATGCCCATCATCATATTCTCTTGAATGGTAAAATTTTTTTTCATGTGGCCTGGCCTGAATGGCAGCCTATGAGTTGTGCTTTCGAGTACTTAAAAACTGTACTTACATGTCCAATAAAATAAACTGTATGTCTGTTGAAATATTTTCTATTTGTCAGTTAATATGCTAATATACATTAAACATCATCCTCTATAAGGTGTGTTGTTATACATGAAGGTATCTGTTGTTATCTGGAGCCCTAAATTAAACAAAATAATCTATCTGTCAAACAAAGCATTTATATGTAATAATATAAAAAACTAACTTACGGAAAGTGTTCTCAGCAACAGGACTTGCTTGCACCACACTTGTCCTCAAAATTTCTTCAGCTTGGTTACCAAATTTGACTAACTAGACAAAAACAGAATTTAGCTGCTGCGGGTGTGCAATAAGAAAATGAGCCCTTACTTCCATAATAGTTTCTTGATTTGATATTCTCTGATATTTTCGGAATTCAGAATTTATTTTGAGACGTGCAGCTGAGTAAAATTAATAAGATCGTGTTTAGCATAATAAGCATTTATGTTACAAACTTTCAATCCAAAACTTACCATCCATTGCTGCTTGGTCGTTCGTAAACACTTTCAAACGAGTTCGATGAAGACATCGAAAACATTTTAGAACCTATAAAATTTATACCCAAATAAATTTTACTTAAAAGTAAAAGATGTTGTACAAAAAGATATAAATAAATAAATAAACAAACAAACAAACAAAAAACTTTCGAAATAGTCTTTTCTTTGTTTATTTACCTCAGCTCGAAGGGAGGCGGCCATATTTGACTTCTAACATTTTTTTTACAGCGATGCAAAGATACCATTCAAATCTGAAAGTCAACTTAAATCAATATATTTGTTGACGAGAAACACATAAAAATTAGATAATTAATAAAAATTTGCTTTTATTTTGATTTTTCAAAAGTTAACTGAATCTGTTAAAGCATTCGTCAATCTGGCAACACAAGAGGGTATTGCCCATCCTTCAACGAGAAAAGAGGGACATGGCAGAGAACAGAACAAAAGCGTTTTTAGTAATGGAGTAAGCAAGGAGAAGAGCGGAGTGTTGGGTCGCAAACGGACTGTGGTGTTATTTTGGTGGTGGAAATATCTTGCATGTGATTTATTATCGCCATTACGATAAAGACAGAATCATTGGTGAATTATGATTTTACCCCAAGAGATTCTGCTGAATGTGGTGCCGTATAACTGTGGCTCGATACCCAGTCTGCTGCAGTACTCGCCCTTCTAGCTCACTTCATCTTTAAACAAAAATAAATATCTAGTGTTGTTTCTGTTCTCCAACTGCCTTTGGATTGTTCAAGCAAGCCACTGGAGATAACCATGCGTTTTTTAGTGTTACTAGTTTGCATTCATCTGGTCATACAGCTCGCCATCTTCAACCGGTGAGTCATATGTAAGATTGCTCCATCATCGGATTCTCCTTGCAGGATGTTATTCACCTCGAGCAGAGGCCATGAAATATGTATCCGTTTGAAAAACTAGTATTTCTCTCTTGACTAAAGTCCATTTTTCTGGTATATTTGGGTGTTTCTTTGCACTGCAAACTGTAGCAATCGTCGCTCAAGTGGTTTTGACGGTAGGGGGACGACCCTTTGTTCCTTGGAAAGTCATGAAACATTAAGTACCCTGTACATTTTTTGGTAGACTTTCCAACGTCATTATAAATGCCGAGTGCCAGCTTCAAGTTCAACGGACTGAATCGTCTCTGCCATTTCCCGGTTTATTATCATTTATCACGGCACGGTTCTCTCTCGTACCGATGGGGTCGCATTAAAAGAGAAAACAAGCAAAAAGAAATAAAAAGTAGTAACGTAGTTTGCTATGTCATTTTTTCATGAGTAGGTTCGTTACTCTTATGCGTTTTGAATTCTAAGAAGAAACTCTGGCTTTCTCGAACTGAAATGTAATGGCTTTCTCTCTTTCAACTAGACGTGATGATGACATGTTCTCGGTATATTGCGTCCTACCTGGAAACAGGAAGTGGTTGGCTTTACACACGCCATAATATTGTGGAAGCTTGATCCGCCATCCTCACTTGCCGACTTTCATTCTGATAAGTGGAGCCCTTTGAATGTCCACACCGGATGACGAGCCTAAAAACCTGCTACTACACTACTGGAGCCACTATCTTTTGAATAGAATGGCGATCGCACAAAAACAAAATCCGCCCCCATCAAAAGCCGGAGCGAAAGAGACAGGAAAGACAAAACCGGAAAAAGAAAGAAACGATTCTCTCTAATTTTGGCTTCCCTCTCTTGTTGTCGTTGTTTTGTTTTCTGCCAGTCGAGTGGAATGATACAACGAACCGAAACTCATTCGAGTTACGAGACGAGGTACCCCAAATTGTCGATGGCGGTTTTACGTTACGTTGAACACCACCAATGTCCATCAATATTCGGAATTGGCTCAACGACTTTGTGTGTGCTCTCATTCCGGTTGGCATGGTAGTAGCAACAGCAGTTATTGGGTCCCGTATACCTTCGTCCTCTATTACATGCTACCTCTCGCAATGGTAATGATGTTAGAATTCCAATTAAAAGGTTAGGCGAATAGAAATGGTGCCCTTTTTTTGCATTTTTCCAACCCACCACGAATCAGCAGTTTTCCCTTTCTTTCCGTCTCCCATCTTGCATCCAAAGCGACGTCATTGAAAACGCGACGATTGTGTTGTCCACAAGAATGGATTTCTCCCATTAAAATCCACGCACATTGCAAGCTAACGTGGAAATCGATTTGCCCTTATGAAATAAGAAAAAGAAAAAAAAATCTTCTGGCTAGAAAAACCTTGGCCCAATTTGGTTAACGTTGTTGTGCGTGGGTGAAATCCAACCAGTATTTACCTTTTTGTTGTTTAAAATATTCTCTGTGAAACCGCAAGGTTTGTCCACGGATGACGGCTGGATGATTTGAATTAGAACAAACGTGAGTTCAGCAGATTTTTCTTTAATGCTCTATGTGTGTCGATTGAAATTCAAGGTACGAAAACGGGTAACCGGTTGAACGAGTACGTCCTTCACTACGAGACGCTGGATTACGATGCGGACGCGGTTGCAGCCCAACACAGTCGAAATAGACGAAGTGTAGTCGGAGGAGAAGAAGAATCGTATCTTCGGCTCCACTTTCGCAGTCACGGGAAACCATTTCGTTTAAAATTGAAAAGGGATACATCGTCGTTCAGTTCTGACGTCCAATTTGTGTCTCATAAAGGCCATCCGCTGGACGTCGATACCTCGCACCTCTACGAAGGGCATCTCCAAGGTGAGCACCACAAACCTTGTAGCGTCTTATTTTCTAAGTCGAAAACGATCATGCTGTGCAAACGTTCTGGCCATGTGTAAAAATATCCAACGTGCTTGCATGGTTGGCCATGGCAGACTTGTTGTACAACCGGAATGCTTAAATAAAAACCAGTTTTAGTAAATATAGTTGACCACAAGTTCCGTTTGATTTCGAAATTCTCACGCGATTTCTTAGCAATGGCAGCAACATTACGATATTTCCCATGTGGCCGTAGAAAGGATGCATTTTATTTTTACTAAAGGCTTCTGCTGTTGCGTGATAGATGAAAGAAATCAGTCTCGACTAATTGACTCACTAATGGTCTTTTCCCTTCGATTCCCACAGGCGAACCAAAAAGCATGGTCTATGGATCGATCATTGATGGTATCTTCGATGGCAAAATCCACAGCCAAGATGGCGTCTTCTACGTTGAAAAGGCCACCAAATACTTTCCTGACAACAGCACAACTGCCAAGTTTCATCGTCGCAATCCATTTCACTCTATCATCTACAAGGAAGCGCACGTCGTCGATCCTTATGAACAACATCGCACAGGTATTTGGCTACGTTTGGCATGTTTCTCTTTTCCTACCGATTATCTAAAGCCAACAGGAATTTTTCACGCATGTGGATCAATGAGTTGCTACTGACAATACGTACTCCCTTTGTTTCCTTCTCCGTCCTCCCTTTTGTGATTCATAGGACATGTGGGCGGTTGCGGTGTGACCGATGAGGTGGCCGCCTGGATGGACGACATTCAGCACGGAGCAACTGACGAGGAAAAAGAAGACGAGAAAACCAACGAGATCAATACGAAAGACCGAATCGTCGAGCTTGAAGAGAGTCTGCACAAGAGAGACCATCAAAATGGATGGAAAACGGCCCATCCTCGATCATCGGCCTGGTGGTACAAGTATAGCCATCAGGCCAACCAGCCGGATGCAGATCCATCTGATGGGGGACGGCGAGACAGGCGCTCAACTGTCAAAAACAACGTCAGCAGGACGACGTGCTCGCTTTTTATTCAGACGGATCCGCTGCTGTGGAGGCATTTTTACGAAGCGGAGAAACGTAACGCAGACAACACGCGTAAAGAGATCACGTCACTGATCGCCCAGCACGTCAAGGCAGTCAATGCAATTTACATGGAGACTAAATTTGATGGAAAATTTCCCCACCGCATGACTCGATTCGAAGTTCAACGGATCAAAATAGATGACGACGAGGCCTGTCAGCCTAACTACATTGGAGAGGAAAACAAATTTTGTTTGCCCAACATTGACGTCTCCAACTTTCTTAATCTTCACTCGCAAGGCAATCACGAAGATTTCTGTTTGGCTTACGTTTTCACATACCGGTAACGTTTTTTATTTTTGTCCTTCGGTTATCGCGTGTCATCGTCGGAATGAAAACATTTCTTCTTTTTCCTTTGTTGACTTTTGGAATTTCAGTGATTTCACTGGTGGAACTTTGGGTCTCGCTTGGGTTGCTTCACCCTCTGGCGCTTCCGGTGGCATCTGTGAACGTTACAAAGTCTACACGGAGAACATGTCTGGCTACCCGCGAACCACCAAACGAAGTCTCAACACAGGCATCATCACCTTTGTCAACTACAATAGTCGCGTTCCGCCGAAAGTCTCGCAACTCACACTAGCTCACGAGATTGGACACAATTTCGGTTCGCCTCACGATTATCCTAGCCATTGTCGTCCTGGAGGTCAAAATGGTATGAACGAAACATTCTAAGTTGACATGAAGATGGAAGTTCCGCCATTGTCGTGTTGGCGAATGCCTTTCAAGAACGTGTCCAATTGACTGACGATGCGATTTTTCATTTTCTTTTAGGTAATTACATTATGTTCGCATCGGCCACTAGCGGCGAACGGCCAAACAATTCCCGTTTTTCCAATTGCAGCGTGGGCAACATCTCGTCCGTTCTAGATGCTATCGAGGAAGGCAAAAAGAAGAATTGCTTCACGGGTAATGATCGCGCCCTTACGGCTGATGAGATGGACTAACTAATGATAGCTTTTTTCGTCTTATTTTTCAGATTGGAAGGGTGCTTTCTGCGGTAACAAGATTGTTGAAGATGGCGAAGAATGTGATTGTGGCTATGACGACGAAGAATGCGAAGAAAAGTGTTGTTATCCTCGCGTTGTCAGCGAACCAGATAGAGCCCTCAATCCAGCTGCTCAAGGATGCAAACGTCGACCGAGTAAGAAACGATAAATAGTTTGCTGGCCATGCCGTTCCACTGACACGAGGACATACTAATTGCTGCGAACACTTCTCTCATTTTCTTCTCTCTAGGAACGCAATGCAGTCCGAGCCAAGGCCAGTGCTGCGACCGCAGTTGTAACTTTGTTCCGGTTACTTCACACCAGCAATGCAAAGAGGATGGCGAATGTAACGGAAAGGCCTTTTGCAATGGGCTGTCTGCCAAATGTCCTCCGCCGCCTAATAATCCTGACGGAACCGAATGCAATGGCAATACACAGGTATAAAAAGTGACGCATGACAACACGCAAGGATCAGTTCAATTACAACATTTTTTTTTTTAAAATATTTTTGTAGGTATGTCAAAGCGGTGAATGTTCTGGATCCATCTGCTCCAAGTTTGGCATGAAGGAATGCTTCCTCACGTCGAACGTCATAGACGACAAACGCAAACTCTGCGAATTAGCCTGTCAAATTGGCAACGATAACACGACGTGTAAAGGCACCTCTGAACTGTCTTCCATCACGAAGTTGCCTATTGGCATTTCTTTACGTCCAGGATCTCCTTGCGACAACTACCAGGCATTTAAAAACAAAGCTTATCTTTCCCTACAGTTCGCCTTAATAATAGATTTTTCCTCTCCTTGTCTAGGGTTACTGTGATGTCTTTCTCAAGTGCCGTGCGGTGGATGCCGAAGGTCCTTTGGCTCGATTGAAGAACTTGCTCTTCAATCGTGAAACGCTACTCACCATAGCTCAATGGATAACGGTGAGTTCTACAAACTTGTTCCACGCTCGCCCTTTCCTCCCATCTCGGTGAAAATGTTGTGAGATTGTTGTCATCCTTTTAATTATGCAGGAATATTGGTGGGCTGTCTTGCTTATGGGTGTAGCCTTTGTCCTCTTTATGGGTGTCTTCATCAAGTGCTGCGCGGTTCACACCCCGTCGTCAAACCCGAAGAAACAGCCTGCCTTGAGTATCACGCATACTCTGCGACATCCGTACAGCACATTGCGACGGAAGCGGCATCAGCATCCACAGCAGCAGCAGCAACAACAACAACATGCAAACCCGTCAGCTCCGTACATTGCTGCTCCTAATCCAGCAGCTGGTTCTCACGGTGAACCAAGAAATCAGTATAATCGACCCAAAGGTAGCAACCCATTTTTTCTGTTTATTTATTCATTTCTTTGTTTTTGTTTATTTTTTACGAACCTATTCGATTCTAACATAGTTTGTATTAATCATCAGGCGGTCCAGCAAGTGGATGGGGTCATAGAGCCGAATCATCTCCGTATGCTTACTCAGGGGGCCAAGGGGGCCGGGCCAATGCTTACGAAATGAACGTGCGACAACAGCGGGTGTGACAAGTTTGATTCACTATTAAATGGTCATTAGTATTTTCTTTCGACCTCCCCCCTATTCTCGTTTTTGTTTTGTCCTTCCTCAGACGAGAAGGCTGTTCTCATTTCTCGGATGACTCGTATTCTCTATACATTTAATTATTAGATCGTCATGTCCTTCCATCCACCAACTCAATCCCTGATAGACATTGAATAGTGTATAGCTGCCTAAATTGAACAAATCATTTACAGAACAGAAAATGATCCAAAACAGTCGATTCGCAGGTACCGTCCCTTTCCCGATCACCCCTCCCTCCCATAATAGGAAGAATAACCCTCCTTTTTTTGACGGACCAATTTTTCTCGTTCTCTTTATAAAAAAAAAGAAGAAGAATTTACATCTCGTCCTTTGCAGGAATATCATTTGCGTATTATCATCGGTCTTTGATGTGTTGTTGAACGCACCGGAATCCGCAGACAAACGTGTGTTGATTTTTTTAATCAACACGCGTCACAACAATTGCTGCTTTCCCACCCAGTGCGGTTCTACCTACTTGTCTCTGTATAAGTTATACAGTATACATATTTCCGAAATGGATTCGATGGCGTCGTCGTTTTTAACCCTCCACTCTCCCCCTTTCCCCGCAAAGCCACAAGTGACCTTTTGAAAACACGAAAAGTAGAAGTATTACCATTACGTTTCTAGGAATCCTTCGTTGTCATTAAAATTCATCAACACTTTAAAATGGAGGGACTTTCCGTGAAGAATATTAACGTCACGCAGGTCAATTTGTCACAGAAAAATATGGAGATCAGAAACAATTTGTAGTTCTCAGAGTATTTGAAGCCTGGCACGCCAACATGTCAATGTATCACCAATTCTATTTCGTTTTCCCGTTGGAGATTTTTGTTTTCGTACATGCACATCGTATAGGAAGTGCTGGGTGTCGTTTGTGCTCGATAGTTTGATCCCATTATTCGCCTCCGATCATCTTATCTCTTTCTCTCTACAACTGTATATAGTGTGAATGATTTATCAGCTGTTTTAAAAGGAGTGAAAAAGAAAAACATGCTCGTTCCTCTTTGCCATTTTTAAATACGTGTTGTCAGTGTAGCTTGTTGCATCATTAAATTCCGATTGCAGAAAAGAACAATCTCGCCGTCTGTTTCTGATCACACCCTGACTTCAGAATTTGAGTTCTTGCATCCCCGAACAATAGCTTTTTCCTCCTTCAGCTTGCCATTTTTTCTTCCATTTTATTTCTCCGATAAGGCGATAATCGACACAAAGATTGCGTATTCGGTGCCACTCTGCCACCAACACCACTACTACCCCCTCCATCAACTTGTCTTTCATTCGTCCTTGTTATTATTAAACAAAACAAACAAAAAAAGAAACTAGATGTGCTGGAAGAACAATACAACTGTGTTCCCTTACAAACACATTTCGTTTTATGGAACATTCTTTCACATATTGGCAAAACCTTATTAATCGCAACATAATTGTTTCTCTGTAACTGTACAACCATACCTTCACCGCCTACACTTACCCTGTTATCTCTAGGCGAACAGAGACTATAGAAACACTATTCATTGTGTTTCACAAGCAGTGTGTGCTTTTTCACAAGTACAGTCTTACTAGCCCCTGCCAGTGGTCCAAATTTGATCTTTGTCGGTTTTTTGAGTCCATCAGACTTGGGTAACCTTTTAATTAAATGTTTCATTACCGATTCTTTTGGTTTACGCTTTTTGTTTTGTTTTGCTTCAGACCCCGTCATTGGATGAAGAAATTGGATACGCTGCTTAACAGGTTGAAAGAGACCGTTCTCGTTATTTGCGGCCAAGACGAGTTGTCGTGGATCACCACTGTCATTGCCTGTGGAGCTACTACAACTTTGCTTGGTGCTACGGACAATGGAATCAACAACGTCAGAATCTATTCTCATCATGTTGACGGTGATTGACTCGATACAATCTCTTTTTCTTGAAAACTTTTTTTCCAATGTTTTGCCGTGAGAAAAGAGTTGAATTGAACGTGACGAGGTCCTGACCAAAAATTGATCTGAGTTTAATAACATTCATTCTGATATTGTGCATGTCGATTCAGCCATTTTAGTATAAGTATTACACCGATACCCGTCCATTTTCACAATTCTACTTTCAGGTGTGACGCCACTACACAGTCTGTGAGATGGGCACAAAGGAGCAAATATTCGAGAAGCGAGAAGAAAACAAAAAACAACAGAGAAAAACGTATTTTTCTCGCAAATCGTCTCAACTCCTGAGTTGATAAAATACGCTCATACCTGGTGTGAAATGGACTTGGACAGTATGTATATGTAAATCCTAAGTATTTGAACGCAAAAGAGAGTTTTATGTTTAAAAGCTTGCTGACGTAACAATTCACTTTGTTTTATCAACAATTATTCTCCGACCGTTTCACCACAACCGAATTAGTAGGCAAGAAAGCTTTGTTTGAAATTGTCTTTCTTTAACAAGAAACCAGTGAAACGAAGATGATGCCTCTTTCCCAAAACAAAGATTGAAGCATTGTTTGTTTGTTGATGATTTAAAAAATAGTTAATTTTTATTTATTTTTTTATAGGTTTTATGCTTTATTGGAAACGGATAATCCGTACAAACACATGTATGCAAAGTTTTCTGACAAAAACAATTTACGATCTGATGAGGCTCGGAGAAACTTGTCTGTGAGCAGGAAACGTATACCACGTATCCTTGGTGTAACACTTGTCGTAGATGGTTTCGTTAAAATCTTTGCAGATACGACATTCATCACCACTAGCCGTCTTGACGGAAAATGGCCTTATCATCTTCACAATCCGATCAAAAACGTAATCCAAGTTGTTTGGAAAGCCGGTCTTGTATATCGTAGTTACCAAATTATCGTGTATTTTACTTAGCTCCGTTTCCCAGAAGATTGGAACAAGGTGATTGGCTGTTGAAGGCTCGTCTGGATATAGCTGATCAACCAACTGATTTGACATAACGCACCTAATGTATTCGTAGCGATCGTTGCAGAACGAACAGACTGTTTCGAAAAGTGGTCTATCAGTTAGACTGTCTCCGCACCGGTGGAAATGACCCAACATTGCGAATTGCTCGATCGTCTTGTAAAGCAAAGTTGTCACGACTTCTAGTCGTTTAGGCGAATTTGGTGGGTACAAATTGAGCAAGTCTAGCACTCTATGGTTCTCGTAGAAAACAGTGCGGAAGACTTGGATCGGCGGCTCGGTTGTTGATGGCCGAATGGGGCACGCTGTTGGATGGGAGCTAGATGGAACCTGTTCCCAACAAAATGACCTGGTAGGCCAGACTTGAGGTATACAAGGCGGCTTCGGCTGAGGAATACATGCGTTCGTATCTATTATGCAGGTTGACGGACAAATATCATTTATGGGACATATACCTGTTATAGGAGCAACATTGGTTGAGGTAAATCCATCTAGTGAAGTCCCAGCCTGATAATTTCCGTATGTAGAATACACTATCACCCCGGTGGCCATCATTAAACCAGCATAAATAATTAAAATGAGGGTCACGAGAAGTCCTTTTGGTATTGGAACATCAGCCGGGTCAGCGATCATCTCCACACTTTCATCTGAATCCTCGTCTTCAAAGTATTCCTCCGCATTTTCTTTCGTCGACTGCTCGTTTTGTGGGTAGTCTTCAGAGTTGTCGTAAGAAGCCATTTGTTAGTGGAACCAGATAGTGGTGCGCAAGCAGAACTTTGTAAACAAAAACGTTAAGCTATGTTATACTGAGAAAACGGAACCTTCGTTTGGTGCTCCTATTTTCAGTTTCTTTTTTACTGGATGAATCGTAGCGATGATTGCATTTATAAAACTATTTGAAATTCTTTTCGTCTTCCTTGTTCACATATATTTCACGCACAATAATTGCAATTGCAATTCGATAGACAATAGCTAAGGTAGGTAAGTAGGTATATGTTTAACGTGCGACGAGAGCGGCTGGACACTAGCCAAGTTATTTCACCTTATCACCTGATATTTTAGAGTTTTATAGATCCTGTACTAATTCCGTCTGCTGGCAGAAAGAGAATAGTCGGTATCCCCGTTACTACTTCTGGCATATTTCATGGTCTAACCACTAGAGGTCTACGCATTTTTAGGAACTCTATTCCTTGGAAGTAGAACCTTTAGTCGTGTCGGCCATGTCTTTGCCAGTTGACAGTTCGTTTATTCTCTATAGTAAAGGCAGTATTTATTATGACTTTTCATTGTTACTAGTTTCAGTAAAAGGCACTAAAATTTTTTTCCAAATTTCCTAAGGAATATAACCAGTAGGAGGATTGCACAGATTCATGTTTTATTTAAGCCACATAAGCAGAAATGTTTATACTAATGTGAGTTTATTTTCTTAATACAGATTAACAGTCATACATATTGGAAGAAGTTTATGATAGAAGTCGGATTTTTCAAAATACCAAGGCTTGGAATTGGACATTTCCATAATTAATTCACATGCTCTCCCGTTATGGTATTACTCATATGTAAACTGAAGTGTATACCTAGACTATTGGTATTCTATTGTTCTTCTGTGGTCCTGTTTCCCCTTGACTCATATTAAGCAAGTAGGATGTCAAATTGACGGTTAGTTAAATTGCAGGACAAAACTTGCATAACTTTGTGTTCAACATTTGTGGATTGCAAGGAGGTTTAACATTGGAGAAACGCGAGCAGCAGTGTATCGATTACATCCGGCGTACGGTCGGCCGTGATAAGATCGTGCTCGTGCTGGTAAGCGGTGGAGTCGATTCCGCCGTTTGTGCTGCACTTCTCCAGGGTGACGACTCGTAGCGAGTGCAGGCCATTCATATCGATAACGGTTTCCTGCGTAAAGACGAATCCGAGCAGGTCGTCACTAGTTTACACCAACTCGGGCTCAATCTTCGGGTAATTTTAGATACTTCTTCTGGACCGTTCAGAATCTTATGATTGGAAAAAATTTTCAAAATTCGTCGTCCTGTTACATCTCGGAATCTGTTTGGGCATAGCGTTTTGGGTTTAAATCCTTACAGAATTGAACGGCTACCTTTGTCGAATGCTTTGTTTCGTTTACATCGATTATGCTTCAAAGGTTGCGTTTAAGCAACAAGAAGGTATTGTGCGTGTCCACGTACGAATCATGGCTTAATGGGTGAGCATCAGATTGTGGCGCTGGATGATTATGGATCAAATCCCATTAGAAGTAGAAAGTACACAATATGTTTGCTGATTCACTTTATTGAAGTTATCGCTGAAGTTTACAAGCGTCTTTGTAATTTACCTTGGCAACTTTAAATTATTACAAGTGTGAACATGTTACCTTTAAACTCCTGGTAAAAGTTGAAACTTAGAATGTGTGATTCATTGCTCAATGGTAGAGCATCGGTGCGGTACGCCGAAGGTTTAGGGTTCGATTCCTAATAGAGTCACGTTACATTCCAATGTATAAATAAATATCACCGAGAAAAAAAAAACGTTCGCAGCATTGCAATGTCTTCGGATATAATTCTGATTTATATGTTACAAAATCTCTTAACAGTTAAGTTAAGAGTGCCTTCACTAAAGATCTGTAAAGTCCTATTCTTCAAAGGTGCTGTTGGTCGCACGTACTAGAACATTTCAACTTAGATGAAGAACATGTAGTTGGACACATACTATGGTGAGTATTCCTACTAAATTTTTTGTTTGTTAATAAAAACAATTAAAGTGATATGCATTACAATTTCTCGACGTGTAATCTATCATGGATACTTAGTTCCACATTACCAGAGTGGGATTCGAACCCAAGGTATACACTATTCCAAGTCCAGCGCTCTACCATTGAGCTATGAGAGATATTACATTCAAACCTAAGTCTTCAACACATTAAGCTAACTGTGCAAAGTTGTACATACGGGATCAAATATCAATGGGGGGGATATAGGGGGGGTTGCCAGAAAGGTATCGCATCCGCCTAGCAACTCCAAGGTCCGTGGTTCGATTCCCAGTAGGTTCCTGGTGTCCTGGGCTTCCAACCTTCCCAGGTGTCTACCTTCCACGTCGCCAGTCGGGTCGAGAAACTTCCCCATTACGAAGTAATGGGATGGATATTTTGGCAATCTTTAATATAATATCCAATAACAAATTTTAATAAATTTTCATTTTGATTTGTTGGCGTGAATGCATATTTTGTTACTTGTACACTTTACAACGGAGTTCAACCGCTGGCATTGTCTGCTGAGGGGCCTAATACCTACTGCTTGGTCAATATTAATGTTATAAGATTATAATACGTATTCTCTCAAATGAAATTTTCGAGTCCAGCTTTCAACTCTTTTTTCGGGATTTGAACCCTAAACTTTTTGCATACCATGCCGATGCTCTACCACTGAGCCATAATTCACGGTAACCAGGGATCTATATTTTCGTGTTAATTGAGTTGAAAAAATTTGGACTCAGAATTTTTTTGTAGCATGATTCAAGATAATTTCCTAATAACATGTGCACAATAAATCCATCTTATAGAAACGCAATGAAATTACAACATTCAATTTCATTAAACGTGTTAATTTTCACCCGGGATTTGAACCTAAGACCCTTGAATCCGTGCACCAATGTTCTGCCACAAAGCTATGATCCTTGATATTAAACTATTCAGGTTAGCATATAGTATTACGAACCTATAAAAATTGCCTTTACAATATTATCTTTTCACGCCTTCTAATATTTATGCAACATATATTGTAACTCATGGCTCAACGGTTGAGCATCGGCAATGTACGCCGAAAGTTTAGGGATCGATACCCGAATGAGTTAAATTAAATATGTATGTAAAATAATTCTGCGGATAAATAAAATTCTAGTAAGTATGAGATTCATGTATGTATAACAGCAAATTACCATCTCCAGGATTGTAATTAGATCGGTGGTAATTCAAAAATTCTCCGGAACTCTCAGCCCCTCAACTGTAAACAAGCAGTGTAAGATTCCAATTCTCAAAGGGCAGTAATGTAAATACAAAAAAGGTATAAAAGACAAGTGTTAAAAGAACAAACGAAGAACATGCACAAAATAATACATATTGAATATTTTTAAATATTTGTATTGCTTAAGTAGTAGTAAGTAGTTTAAGGCAGTACCTCCACTTGCCATCAACCAAGACAAGCCGAGACACTGCCTCAATTGAATTCGAACCCCCGGGGAGATTACCCGGGGCGTGGCTAAGAGAAGCCGGAAGAGGATGGAAGGTTTCGGACAAGTTTTTACGTGAGCGATTAACCGTTAATTCGGATTTGTGGGTAGCCTCTTCGCCCTCCAATGATATCATAGAACTTGAGGACCCCCACGTCCCCTTTCCGGACAGCGCACTCACAACCTTTGCTGCTGATCACAGTAGTGGCATGACCCCCTACGGGCTTATCACAAGTCAAGGGGAAACGGGGCCACAGAAAAGAAGGGAGCCCAGATATACACTTCACTTTATAAAATATTTTATATTTCATCTTCAAGATGAATCAGCGACTAAAGGTAACGAGTAGGTAGCGTCCTTTGAAATTTCCATACGCCCTTCCAGCTGTTATCGTTTTAAAATCTCGTTCAAGTATGTACCTCTTTTGATTCAGTATGATTATTAACCTGTGTCGGTCTAAATGAAACGAAACATTAATCAATTTATAAACGATTGCCTATAAATACGTATTCAATACAATCGTGCAATCCTTCCTTACCTCTTGTTCTGGAGAACTGATAGTATTCATTGTATTCAGGTAATGGATACAAGATCCAGACTCCATCATTCAGCCGATAATCACGGGACCTCGACATCGCACTGCATCGCATATCCTCTACAAGAAGATACCCATTTCCATGGCACACTATCGCAAAAAAAAACGTATAAGGCATACTATCGCTAAAAAAAAACGTATAAGAGATTAGTGCCGATACCCCGAGAATATGGTGCCATCTTTGGAGGGAATTCACGGAAAAAGTTGGTCGAAATCCGTTTTGGGAAAGCATAAGGGAATATAGTTTTGATAAAATTCCTATTGGGAAATTCGATGAAAATCACAAATTATACTGAAAATTGAAATGCCAATTACGTGTAACTGATTTCTTTTCTCGTCAAAGTCATTTTAGCAATATTATGAAATTGATATTGAAAAACAGCAAGTCCCTGGTGTCCAGAGCCTTTACTGTTAGTTTGTACTAAAATGGGTAAAATATAGAAATTGATGATCTAAATATGGGTATTGAATATACCAATAACTGAGTAGATCCATGGTGTTAACTAAAACTTAGCATACTTGACATCATGCTTGCCAACTAGAGAACTGCTGCTTTTGTTAAGAGTTGGTGCAACTAATGTTGATGGACACTAGCTACAATCCTGTGATCAGCTGGAATTATGCAGAGCTCTGATAGGGCTTCAATCACATCTGGGATTGCATCCAATTTTGTCAAAACCACTCAATAGCTTGTAACATCAGTGTTTAAGATTGTTTCTCTCTATTTTCATGAATTTCCAGAATGTCACATAAAACTTCTACAAAAGTTTTTGATACAAAATATATCCACCTATTTAGTTTACTGATTTTGAAATAGTTTCTTTCTTTTTACCTAGAATACCTCTTTTGTTACATTTTTAATGTTTCCTCGGAATCAGGATATTTGGCCCATTTGAGCTCTATTAAGTAATTTTTATTCACAGATAACTGGTCAGCATTCCATGGGCTTTAACCTAAAGATAGAAGAGGCAGATATGGGTTAATGTAGTTTTTAGATTAATTAACGCCTAGGAGCAAGTTGGTACAACTGAGCAATTGAGCATTAATTCTAGTTCAGGTACCAAAACAAAATCAATGTCTTCTATCAAACCCTCTTTCAGATCCATAGAATTTCTATTTTCAAAATAAGCATTCACGAAAAATTTAGCGTACTGAAGGCTTGTCGGTGCAATATATGTTTTTCAAAACCTGGGTTAAGCCATAATTCCCCATTACTTCGACGTCCTCGGTCGTCTGGTCCAGAATCCACCGCCAACACCAAGATTAGGCAACGTTGCCATATTTTCACAATAAATTTGAACATCAACTTAAGTTAACAGCCAAAATGCTGTAAAACTGTTTCAAATTTTACCCAAATGAAAAATATATATTTTTGTGTTTATAATGCATCATTATTTGTTATTATAATTAATAGCAAAAAATTGCAATTGAAAGAACTTGCACCATCTTCGTTCTTTCCATTTCCAATCGTCCGCCATTTATAGTTGTGCAGTCGATCACGTAGCTTGAAGGTATTGGCTTTTGTAATCTTCAGCGTACAGTTTTTAAGATACTATATTGTAATTAATTTTGTTACGTTATTGTGATATCTATATCTGTTATTTCTGGTTGGAATAAGAGAGGTTCCAGATTTTTCGTCGTGCTTATTGTTTTGTTTTGTACCGGTTAAAAGTACCGGATTGATAGTACAGGAGTAATTAACTTGATTGTAAAATATTTACCTTCAAGTGAATCTTCGATACAGGCCTAATTCATTTTAAAATAAACTTGTCTAACTAGAAATGGCGAATCATCTGGTGAGGTATGCTGCCCAACAATCCAAGGCTAGGATCAGCCCAATCATTTCTCAAGTCAGATCGGCCCATGATCATGCCCATGATCATCACGAGGTTGGAGATCCTATCAAGACTATCATTGGTAACCGTGAAGTTGTTGGTTTTGGCATGAATGGCCAGCCCAATTACATTGATAGGGTTGACTTCCCTCTGCCAGCTATCCGCTATAAGGAAGTTACTCCAGACATTCAGGTAGCATTTTTTGCCATAAGTACTGAATTAAGAGATAAAAATGGTACTTATATTATGTAGGTTTTGAGGGAAAAGGAGAAGGGAGACTGGCATAAGTTGACCATTGAAGAAAAGAAAGCTTTGTACAGAGCATCCTTCTGCCAAACCTTTGCTGAAATCAAAGCACCTACTGGCGAATGGAAATCTGTTGTTGGGTTTGCCTTGATTGGATGTTCCATTGCATGCTGGATTTATATCTGGATGAAGCAATATGGTAATTTTTTCTTTAATTGTATGAGATTTCAGAGTTAAGCATCTAATGAGTTGTTTTGTGACAGTGTATGCTCCCTTGCCTGTAACTTTCTCTCCTGAGAGGCAACAAGCTCAACTGGAGCGAATGATTAATATGCAAATTGCACCTATTGAAGGTCTTGCTTCGAAATACGACTACGAGAAAGGAAGATGGAAGGAATAAATCGTTAATAGTAACATTATTGTCAGACCATCAAAGACATTGTACACAGTAGTATCAACATCCATTATGTAGCCGAAGATAAGCCAAGCTCGATGGATGCTATCGATTGGCTACTAAAAAATACATCGGTCGAATATGTAAAATAATATTGTTTACTTTTTATTTGGGGAATATTCATTAAAAAAAAGTGTAGCCATTATTTACAATTTACTTACTGACCGCAGGTGGGATAAAGAAAACAAATTGAATATAAAGCGATTAGGATTAGTGTTAAGGAACTTTCACAAAATCCCATTTGGCAGCTGATGAATCAGTACAAACTGTCATAACAACAGAAGAGTTTTCAAGTACCGGATTTGCGAAATCTTCAATGCCAGAGTTTGAGATTCCGAGGCACAAACCAGCTGCAATATTGTAAACAGGTGTGTCTATCTATACATAATGAAGGAATATTGTTACGCGATGAACGTTTGTCTTATGATACTGAGCAATCTTGTTACATCGTCGTGATGTTTCCACTCTTGGAGTCCGCCCATTTCGTGGCATTTAGAGAGCCTGGGTTTCTGTTTAGAACTTTCGGGTGATTCCATGCAAAGCATTTGGGCCAGTACCATTTCTCCTTTATCTGTCACGGACCATAGCTACACGCCCATAGGAAAATTTAGTTTCATTCCGGAAAAACTAGACCGTTTTTTTCTTACTTGTTTCTTTGTTTTTGCGCATACACCAATTTGTAATACAGAACCTTTCGAAGTCACTTCTTTCTCACTTTCCACGCAAAGATTACTACCCGACAATTTAACCTGTAATTACAAACCGCAAAGCGATATAGTAAAGAATTAACATCAGTAAAAACTTAAATTCACTGCTTACTTGGTACGTTGCAATATAGTTTTTCCTATGGTACATACGCCGCGCCTGGAGTTTACTATTTGTTTCTTTCTTGGATGTCTTATTGCCTTCTTTTCCAGGAATTGCTAGTTCCGGATATCTAAAATAACAGCAAATACTTTATGCGTACACCAAAACAACAAGGTAGTAAAAAATACGTACATGTTTTTGAGGTACCAATCGAACGACTGGCATTTCATTAGTCGGCGCAAACGCTGACGGGGTCCAACGTCTCCGTAAGTTATATGTCTAGCATCCGGGCGTACGTGAAAGAAGTGTTCCTAACAATACCAAACTTCAATTATAAATTCATAGAACCAATGCTTCTCATTGTGTTATTATTATGATTATTATTATGTTTTTTACAATATATTCATCGAGCCAAACGTGGGCCGCACGTAGTGAATTGTACGTCATGGTATCCTCGCCGTTGGGACTACCATATGGCCTGCGACGCCGGAAAACATGCCCCACACGAGAGCAAGGAATTATCTCTAGTCTTCCGCCACACATCCAAATCTAAAAGCGACAACTCAACGTATGGAGTCATTAATCTCATAAAAAACAGAATTTATGTACCCTAAAAGATATTTCCAGGTTTTCACCGCCCCAAACGTTCATTCCTGCATCGTATTCTCCAATGTCAAAAAAATATTCTCTTTCGATAGCAAATAATCCGCCAGCCATTGTCGGTGATCTAAAAATTCGATATTAAACTGATGTTTGTAAAATAATCACAAAAGTTGTTCTTACGTACAATATTGGCTTGACAAAATCTTCATTCGACTTAAGAGAGTCATCCGGTAAGCTGTCCCACTTGAAATGTAGACCCCAATTGAACCCACCACGAACTAAAGGCGAAGACGTGTACTGGAATGTGTCAGAATTGATTATATCAATTATTGGAGTGACGACGAACGTTCGATTTTCTTGAATTCTTGCTACGAGAGGTTGAACCCATTCCTTATTCACTTCACAGTGTGAATCTAAAAATATTAATACCTAAAAATACAATAGATTAATTTTATTCAAATTTTTGTAATTGTTGTTTGTTTACTTGTCCTGTGGCCTTTTTTGCGCCAAATATTCGTGCTCTAATTAGACCCTCGCGCTTGCTAGTTTTAAGAAGTTGCACCTTCGGAGGGAAATTCTTGGCAACAAAGTCCTGTACTTCATCATGAATTTTTCCTAAAGTCATTGGATTAATCTTGAAATACCTTCAACCCATGATATTTTTAGCTGCTGTACCTGTGTCACTGTTGTCATCAACTAACAAAATTTCATGGAGCAGTTCACTAGGGGTTTGATCAAGAACTGAGTGCACAGTCCTAAAAAGAGTGTTTGGATCTTCATTGTAAAAGCAAATTATGACACTGGTATTTAGATACAATGTTGGATATGTCTGAGATTGACACCTGCAAAAATATAAAAAAGAAACCTGAAAAGCTTTTAAGGATCAAATACAATTATTTTTAAATTACATTTTATGCCGAGAATCGGGAATGGCTCTGTGGTAGTCCAGCCTTGAGCTCACAAGTACATTAAAGGCATGCTTGCTATAACCTTCTTCTCTGATCTTCTGGTCATCACTGTTTCTAACTAAACCAAGATTGGTTTCTAGTTGCTTCACAGCAGGGTTACTGGCTTTAACATTTGAACTATTGCCTATATTTCCCTTATTTCTGTCTTGATCAACTTCATCCAGCGCGTTGTCTATGATAATGGGAAGCGTTCTACTTACTTCTTTGACAGTCACAATGAAGGGAAAAGCCGACGAGTAATGTTGCAGTGCCGTGCTGTTGCTTTTAGGGTTAAGTGAAATGTAGAGATATAAGACAATACACCAAGTGATTGAAGTGAATACAATTCCCAAGAAAAATGGCTTATAAGAAGCTCTCATTTTCGGTTTACTTTTCGATAATACTACTGGGAAAGAGCTCTATGTTCCGAAGTGTAGATTTACATTCTAAAGTGAGCGGCATGAAGACCAAACCTGTTTGTTGTTTTGTGAAAGTAAACGAATCGATATGGCGTTTATCGATACAAAAGCGATATTTCTTCGATTCCAATGCTCTTTCAATCACAAAAAACCATTCTATTGCTTTTTTTCCTTTGATTTCTAATAAATAAAACTTCAGTTTTAATAATATTTTTGATCATTTTAAATTAGTAAAAACTTCATTGTAACCAGCCATTATGCAGGTATGAGATGACTGATAAGAGAGACAAAAAAATAATCTTATTTAGGAACGTTCTTTTATCAACGAAACACACGATAGCGATCATGGCAAAATTAATAGTAAAATAAATTCTCTATCCTTTTTAACTCATGCGGGGTACTATACTAAGAAAGTGATTTAATTGAATAATAAAAAAGCAATGTAAAAAGGCAAAAGGTATTTAATTATACAGCAGGTATTGTGCTTCAAAAAAATGTAGACTTTCTCTTAAACCCAGAAGAGACATACGTTGTAGAACAATATTCTTTTTTGGGACGATAATAGAGCGATCGTTGTCAAAGAATTACGAATTATTAGAATTGAAATCGAGAGTGCGAATCGGTAGCCCATATACCACTGCAGCAGCTCCCGTTAAAAAGTTTTTAGTAATGGGCCGGGACTGTGCCACAGCACGAAGGACTTCAGGTTCTAATTGTTCTGGGGGAGACGGTAGATCTGTTTTATTAGTCTTCTGATTGGGCGGTGTTAGATTCTGTTTTTCTAGCCTATCACACTTCCGGGCTCCCAAAAGAAGATCGAGAAGGCGAACAGTAAACCGGTCGCAATCGACATCCGTCACCTCCCATAACATTCCAATCATTCCAGGGCTAGAAATTAGTTCATTTATGAGTCTAAAGATCTTCATAATGCAAGTAAAACTATGTACCTTCCAGCCAAAAGGTAGCATATAGGTGCTCCTGTCGGATCGACTATCCTTCCACTAGCAGTAAGTTGTCCACTAGAACACCCCATAAGAATAGGTGTCGCGCGACAATCTAATTTAATCAAATGATCGTTCGGTAAGTATTTTGAGCCTGAACCATGACCGCAGTATCTGGAGGTATCATAAAGGATTAAAATACGGTATCAATGAAAATGATAGAAAATTGGTATACAAAAATATGTCCCGCTCTATTAAAGATTGCTTGATCTGTTGCTCGACAGGGATAGATCCACTTAGACCACAATGTTTCCCCCATATTTTTTCTAAAATAGGCTGAAGTCGTAATTGAACTCCAGGAAGATCTTGTCCTGGGTTAAGAACGTAGTAGGCCAGATTTGGGTTTACTTCAACGCCAATCGACGGTAGCTTCAGGTTTGTCCTAGGAGAGATGGTGTTTCGAGGAGCATTTTGCACGAATCGATGAAGCGTATGTTTTAATGTAAGCGAATTGAGAAAATGGAGAGATGGTATCCGAGAGACGGGTGTAGTGCTTAGCATCGTGATACTTTCCCACGGTAATTGTTGGATAACCTTAAATCAAGATTTGAAGACAAAAGTAACATGAGAAACATGTAAATGACTACGTCTAACCTTATCTAGCACGAGGATGACTGGATTCCTCTTGGCATTTTTTAACTTTTCAAGTTCAGGCTGCAGAGTTTTAAAATAACCAACAAGTTCGGTGATTAATGGGTTTCTAACTACGGTATTTAGAATTTTCAACAATCCACGGACAAATTGCTGACGGCTAAGGTAAGAGTGGCAAGATATTAATAGTTTAATCCAAGTTTCCTCGTCGACGGTAACGTTTCGTTTCATCTTTTTCATCAAGTCTATTACAGATGAAGTTACGCGATTCAGCAACAAAACATCGGCCGCGTCACAGAGTTCTCCAAGTAATAAGCACTTGCAAAAGTCTAGCCACCAGTTTTCCAGAGAATCAACCAGCACCTAAAATGTGGAAAAACTTCATAGCAAAATATAGAAAAATATTCAAAGTCCCTAGTTCTAGTTCAAAGTACCTTCAGTTGATCGTGATGTTCTTGTTTAAGTTTCCAGTACTGTGCGCGATTGCCGCGGAAATCCCTGTTAACGATGCGATTGTTTTCCAAGATTGTATTTAATTCTGCTAATAAACTGCCATTAGATAAACCACCAGCTGGTTGATCTATGAATTTTGTTATAAAGGATCCATTTTTTCCTCCATGAAAACGGGCAATTATCAGTTTGGGTAAACTGTAGACAAGTGGAGGAGGACCAAATCCTTGCATCTTCAAACTTTCATGCCCTTGCCACATTTCCGATATGTGAACAACTGTCCATTCAGGAGGAAGACTGTAGAGCCAAGTTGGAAAATCAGCTTTTGTAAACTGAAAACACTGATCCAATTGGCAAGTAGTTTTTGAGTCTTCTATGCCTCCTTGAGTTGTTGTCTTGCTCTTACTAAGTTTTTTCTTAGCTCTATCACGATGGGCATTTACTGCAGCATGTCGGATGGCAACACAGTGGGCATCAACTAGATGTGCAAACCCTTTATGATTTTCATTTTCATGAAATAGATTTTCTGCTTTTTTCTTTAGCAGCACTGCAAATTCCGATTTACAAGCAACCATAAATTTCTGTAGTAACTAAAATGTGTTTTTTTTTACAATAACAAAGATATCATAATTACATTACCTGAATAAAAGGGAGAACATGGGAAGGATTGATTCATAACTATTGTTTTGTCTAAGATGTTTTTAGACTCCAACACATTTTTCAGGTAGAATGTACTTGCACTCATCTTTAGTTGGTTGTGGTTGGTACTTGGGAGTCACTGAATTTGAATTTTTAGTCCGCTTTCAGTTCCTTGCCTTTCATCGGTTCGTACCGGCAGCATTGTCATGAATATGTAACTAGATTCTTACAACAACAAAAAACTAAAATAGATGAAGAAAATTTATAACTTAGAAACAAAAAAAATTATTTTTGATAAACAGTATTGGATAAAAAAAAGATAAAACTTCTGATTTAATAGCTGGCAAGATTTGGAATTTGGATTTGTTTTCGTCTAGGAAATTCTGTTCTGTCTGCTTCTGTCAATCTGTCCTTCAGTATCACTTGTCCTTTTAAGTGGCTCATTTATTTTATTATTTGGCATTGGTTTGGGTTTTTGAGGCACTACATGAATAACGTTCATTTTTTCCGTTCCTGTGAAAAGAAGCTCTTTTAACAGTTCATTTATTTTGAACGTATTACTCGCATGTTCTCTCCTGCCACAAGCCTGCAATAAGTTATTTTAGTGTGGTTGTGTTAAAGACAAATATCATAAACTAACAGTTACCTTCATTCTTACCTTCTCTTTCGCACATTATTTGACCAACCCCGTTGTAACGAGTTTCCTGAAGAAGTGCAATGGAAAAGCAATCAACTTATTTTTACTTTCTCATATGGTAGTAACATGCTGAAAGAGAGGATCCAAATTAATGACATGAATGCCAAACCATATGCTGCAGCCAGATTAGATGTAAAGATATCAAAAGCAATCATCAGACTGTTATTTAGATTTATCCTCAATTTCAGGATTATCGCCTTGATTTTAACTACAAAAGCCTTCGCTGGATGGGAGCGGTTGCCACGATTGTTGAATCTCCTGGCTGCCATTTGTGGGGTGTTGTTTGGATTAAAGAAAACAATACTATTACAGCACTAGACAAGTAAGGTTTTTTCTAAGTTAAGTAATGAACAACAAATTTAGTAGGTGTATTACAGTCAAGAAGGTGTTCATCAAGGAATATATAGGCCTTTATCTGTCCAAGTTGTGACTATTGATGGAGAGACCCTGATCTGCCGTTGTTATCAACAGACTCGAGAGTGGGAAATAGATAGACGGCCATCTGCAGTTTACAAAAATATTATGATTAAGGGAGCAAAAGAAAATGGTGTTCCTGAACACTATGTCAAGAATAATTTGGAAACTATTGAAGATAATGGTTATAATGGCGAAGTGCAAGTGAAAATGGATCTGTTGCAAAAAACCTAACTCTAAGACGTTAGAACCAATCTGATCACAGCCCTTTTTTAAAATGATATGACTGCCAGCTCAAAATTTTAAATAGTGCAATAAGACCTAGAAATTTTGTTTTAGCTTTCCCATTACTAATGTTAACTAGTGCATGTGAATACATAACATAACATCACAATAACTATGCTGATTTATTATTAATTTTTTGTGTTTCCACCGAGCACTTTGTAGTAACCTCCCGTTTGTTTTGTTTAACATTTAAATTATGGTAAGAATAAGATTTGTTTGACATAACGGGTTACGATTTGCTGAAAGTATATGTATTACCGTTTAGTTACGTAGCAGCTTTTATCGTTTCTTCATTCCATTCTACGAGCATGCCTTTTGCTTTTTTTTTGGTTCGGTGATAACAGCTAGTGTGGCGTCCATTCCAGGATAATGGTCAAATTTCGTGCTTAAGATCTTTTGAGCACTATTGTATTTAATGAATAAGTGGTCTTGCTGGAGGAGCCTTAGGGCCCTTGCCTCGTCCAACGTATCAAGCTGTGAACGAGGAAGCTTGATTGTACAGCCCTGTTGATTGTTGACGAAGCAGACCAGGTCAAGATTGTAATCATAATCAACTTGCGGCCACGATTGATCTAAAACTGTTTTTGCCTTTTTGCCGTCAAATACAAACAAATAAATGTCAATTGTACAGCTCAACGCATTATCTGTCAAAAGACTTACCCAATCAAAATCAGTTGAGAGTCTGGGAGCATTGTCGACGAAAGCAGTCCACATTTCTGAGGCAAAATGCGGTGCCAATGGTGCCAACATAATTATCTGCACCCCAAGTGCTCTTTCGTATTGCAAACTATTTTTTAGGCTAAAATTGTTGGGGACTTTCTAAAAGTAGGATGATTACTGAAAATATTTCAACAAATTCTGCTTCGTATTTGGCTTGTGCAAACCTTTAGATTGTTCGTTAATCCTTGCATTTTTGAAATAGCGACCGAAATTTGCTGACTATGATGGATACTAAAAGTCGCACCCTTCAAATGAAAAATTACGGGCGTCATACCAGAGATTTTCCTGTTTCTCTAGTAAGGCTTTATCGAATGAAGAAATTGCAGTTTCTTCCTGTTTCTGATGCTCAATCCATCTTTTCATTATTGACCACAGCCGATCCTGCCAATTTAAAATGCCCGGAAAAGCTAAAATTGATCAGGTGCGGTTATCTCAAACAATTGGATTGGATGAACGAGATTCCAAATTCTAAGTGACTCACTATCTTTGGACCAATGTCTAGAAGACCGTGGACTGACGTCAGCCAAGATGAGAAGCCGCATAGTATCAATTCCATGCTCGTTCCACACGGATTCAGGTTCCACTCCGTTAAACTTTGATTTACTCATTTTCTCCCAACTGACTGCAAGGGGCTTCTTTGTCGACTTCTCAACGGGTTTTTCTCCTTTGGCGATAAAAAAGAAAATATTTCTTATCCATTACACAGAATGAAAAAAACTATATTACCAGTAAAATCGACTTCTTCAGGTTTCAAGTACTTGCCGCATCCCTTGACTCGATAGCTTCGTCCCATCACCATGCCTTGCACGAGCAGTCGCTTGAAAGGCTCACGTTCCGTCGACCATCCGAGGAGATGGAAAAAGTGTGACATGAATCTCGCAAAATAAAGATGCAAAACGGCTGTGAATAATACAGTAAAAAAAACTTTTTTAAAACACCGTAAAATTCTGCATTCAATCGGAAACATACCGTGCTCTTTGCCTCCTATATAAATGTCAACAGGCATAGCTGCTGCAGCTCTTTTGGGATCGAAGGGTGCTTCTAAATTTGTAGGATCCAGATAACGTAGGAAGTACCAGGTCGAGTCAACAAACGTGTCCATAGTATCCGTCTCCCGTTTGGCTTCTCCTCCACATCTGAAGGTTTAAAGAAAATTTGATTATGTATTATTTTTTTTATTTATCAGTTAGAGCTATTTACTTTGGACAACTGACGTTATAAAAATCTGGATTATTAAGTAAAGCAGAATGCCCTTTTGCCTCTCCTTTCGACGCCGGTAAAAATACGGGTAGCTGATTAACCGGGACGGGTTGAGTGCCGCAAGTTTTACAGTGAATCATCGGTATTGGAGTTCCTAAGCGAAATTCTGATAATTGTGAATCCCTCAAAATTAAACATCATACAGATGATTTACCCCAGTACCGTTGACGAGACACGAGCCAATCACGTAACTTTGAGCTAGCTTTGTAACCACCCCAGTCTTCCGAGAGAGCTTTTTGGCATATCTCTTCCGCTGTTCTCTGGTCATGCTCGTTGGCTGAAAGTTGGAGATTCAATTGAGTTGCAAGTTCATAAATTTTTTTATCCACCAGTGGATCGCCAAGCAAACTTTCGCTTCCTTCGGGATAATCTAAATCGTCAGGCAATTACAACGGGCAACAAATTGGCCGTTGAGTGGATTTACAGCATTGATTTTCAGAATGGTTGAAGAGGGATTTCGATAATCTGGCTTAACTAAAATATGACTTGATTTTAATGCAATAAACAATGCCGATTTTAGGGATTCAGGATTTCGCGTCCAGATGGTTACATTTGTCTGATCCACTTCCTTTAATGGTAAATCGAAATTGTAACCTTCACATTCACCAATCCAATGCCGTTGTAATTTAATAATGTCTCCCCAGTTTTCTTCTGTCATTTCTTGCAATCCTTCCACCAGTGACTGTGAGAGCTTAGTTGTTTTAATGAACCATTGTTTCAACGGCAGCTTTTGCACTTTAGCACCCGATCGCCATGAACACCCGTTGGCGTCCACTTGCTCTTCAGCTAAAACTGTTTGATCAACAGGATCCCAATTGACTAGTGCTTCTTTCTGATACAGAAAACCTTCCTCGTAGAGTTTCAGGAATATAAATTGGGTCCATCGATAATAGTCAGGGGAGCATGTTGCTATTTCCCTCTGCCAGTCAAAGCTGATTCCTAACTTCATCAGCTGTTTTCTCATATATTCTATGTTAGACTTGGTCCATGTTTCTGAAGACAAGTTCTGTGATATGGCAGCATTTTCAGCTGGTAAACCAAAGGCATCCCAACCCATTGGGTGGATCACCTAATTTACCATGGAGAAAACAGTTATAAACTCAAAATTAGGATTTGAACACAAAAAAATTCTAATACCTACTTCTTTTCCTTGCATTCTGTAAAACCTGGCAAGTGAGTCACTGATGGTGTAAACTCTTACATGGCCCATGTGGAGTTTTCCCGATGGATATGGAAACATTGACAAGATGTAATATTTGTTTTTTGATGGTACTGCAGCAGATTCACTTTTTCTATTGATTTTATCACTCCAATAATTTTCAATCTGGTGCTTCATTTCGGCTGTTAACGGTTCCTAGATTCAAGAAATTCAATCGAAATTTTTCGGACAACATTCAAATAAAATACATACCCATTTTTTGGTTTCATTGTAGAAATGCCTTTTGATAATTGCAATTGGGAATCGCCTATAGAAGAAGAAGACACTCATTTCTGAAGCCAGAATAAAATCAAAACAACCGTCGAACCATGTGTATTTTTGAATACTGTTCGTGATCATGCGGTGTTACTAATGTCAGCAGGGATCGCGGAGCTGGCGCCCGGCAGAGGTCCTTTACCAGCCCACGGCAGCGCCATCGATCGGCGTGCCGATAGCAAAAGCTACAGATTGCGTTTTGACTTATGGCTAAAACGATTTATAAATCAAGATCAGTTTCCCCTCAGGTTAGCCATTCCAGAATTTTTGAACTTGCTGTGAATTGAAATCAATTATTGAAGAACATATTGGGAAAAAAACTCACGAAACTCAAACAGCAGCCGCCCATTGAATTCATTATCCATAAGACTGACTTGAATTTCGAAACAGAGCGTAAGATAGCAGAATACATGTGCATATGTTGTACATTAATCACCAGTGCTTTCAAAAGGTTCTGAATGTATCGAACAAGCGCGAATAATGGAAGCCAGCAAATAAATAAGTTTATACATGACAGTGGTGCGATGAGCAATTCGTGTTTACTTTGCTTTTCCCACCAAAAGATCATGTATATGCTCTACTCCTTGAAATTTCCTGCTGCTTAGCTGTCGGGTCCTGCAAAACATGAACAATGGTATACACCGTACATCTGTAGCTAAAGAAATAAAAATATATCTAAATATGTTAAGCGCGCGTGCAGAGCTTTCGGCCATGGTTTTCATGCAGGTGGAATTTAAAAAAAAGAAATTTGCATGAAGAGCGTGTGCACCTCAGGTACAACAATTTTCGTTCGTGAGTGCTGGGATAACGTGGGTGTATATGTAATTTCAACTATTATGTACCGATAAATGGTCAGTTTTTTGTTGTTGTTACGAGATTTTTTTTTCCATTAGACGCTTGCTTCTATTATCCGCTTTTTCATCTCTTATTTTCTTGTTCGCTTTGTCTGTTTAAATGCGCGTGTTAATAGTCTTTTATTTATTTATTTATTTTTTTCGTTAGGTTTTCACCTCGGCAGGTCAAGTATCATCACGCGGACGCTCTTCATTTTCGGTTGTTATTCATTAACCACGTGTCTATTTTCTTTTTCCTCTCTCTATAGGAAGGAACCAAATGAAAATTCTCAAATTGTATCGTGTTTTTGTTTGTTTAGAAAAAAGAAGAAAAAAAAAAATACCTCGCGCTGAAACAGTTGATCCGATTTATCTGATAAGGGTTTAGCCAACGTATGTAATCAGTGATGGTCAGAAAAGCAACATCACCTGGCCTGGGCGGCGAGAGAAAATGATCAGCTTTCCTTATTGTCTCCCCACCTTCCCACCTCCTTCTTTTCATTTTTATACATGTGGATGATAAGCTGAAGGTGGTTAATAAACGCCATCATTACAACCGGCTGCTCCATGATTTATGTGCGCCGACAAGTCTGGCGTTCAAAAATTTCGAAATGCTGACGAGCACGACAGGTGTGTGCGTCTATCCATTCGCGCGTAAGAGTTTTCAAATTCAAATTGATTCGCGTTGGTTCGTGACAGCTTAAGTCTTTTATATGATCGTGTTACACAGCCAGTTTTTTTATATTTTAATCTTGTTGATTTTTTTAATGTTCTCTTTGTAAGAGCAGCTATTCTTTTAAATTTAATAACTTTCATCGTCAGTGAACAGCTTTAATGACTTTCAATTCATTTTGTTTCGTAACTCCCACGGAGCTTTGGTAGCCGTAATTAATTCACGTTCCTTTCCCTATAGAAATTAACATTTTAAATTTCACGTAATCTTAACCAATCTGTTGCAAATCATTAAAAAAAATTTATTTGAATGGAAAACTTTTGCGCCATGAGCTAAGACGTCGCTAAAGAACGAAGGGTTGGATGAAATGTCAACGATGTTAACGAAGGCATTATCTTATATCGAGTTGCTTCTAACGAAATGTTTCACCAACAACGGTACCCTACCTTGTTTCGCGAATACAAATCATTCAGCAAGCGTAGACGACACTGAAGAAAAGAAAATCAGCGTTTAATCCACTAAAAAAGACGTGTCTAATGAAAAATATACCCGTATTAACAGTGAATTCCGTCGTAATCCGGCGATTATTCAAAACACGCAGCAAAAACAGACCAATCTTTTTTTCATGGCAAAAAAAAGTAGGTAACCCTTCTACTACCACTATATACGTAAAATATTCATGTAAGCAACATGCGTAAAAACGACAGACACTATGTACCGTTTTAACAACAAGTATAGAAAGGCACGGCCTTTCTTTTTCCTCTCACCTGATGCATTGCATTTCACCTGTCGGGTAGAACAAGTTCTCTTTTATTGTCGATGGCAGAGAAATTTTCTTCTGGAATGTATTACGCCCCTGACAAAATTTTCAGCCACCTTTTTTTTTTTTTTGCAATGCGCCAAAATGTAAATAGGAAAGGAAGAACGGTATCTCTCTGCGGTCGAAGCCAACAGCGCAAATATTTCACATAATGACCTATCAATAAATCCACGCTGTCAGGTGTGCACCACCTCGTCCGCCAAACACCCCAGTTTCTGGAGGCAACTTTCGCTTCTCTCACGTTACGTAACGTAGACGTGTAAAAAAACAACAACAACAAGGCAGGTGCAAAAAATGGAATTCCCGAAAAACAAATTTTTTTATCAGCTTTTTCCGCATGAACACCTGAACCAAATATTTCGGCAAGTCAGATTACATAACGTATCTACCGACTTTTTCTCGTGTTGCTTTTCAGCACTAACAAGTTGCTTGAATTTCCCCGGACAGATTCGTAAGTTGCACTGCAGTCCACACCGGTCCACACACAGCACAGAAAAGAGAACAACAACCTAATTTGATGTTGACGTTTGTGACTGACAGTTCTAGTTCTATATCCATCCATCTTACAGCTATATACATCATCTTACATAACTTAGTCTATTGGTGGTCAAGTTTTACAACCGAATTGCAATTTGTTCGAGCACCTGTTTCCTACTAAATGTCTCAGTTTAGAAATCATCTTGTTTATCATTTTTGTTTAAAAGAAACTACGTTACGAAATTATGTTTGCTTACACAAAATTGACAAACTGAGCACTTATATTTGCATTGTATGTATACGTACAACCAGTTACGTGTGTCCCACATGTTCACACACAGGCGAGGCTTGATGCATTTTCCATCTGCCTTTTAATTTTCCGTTTTATTTTACAAATTTTTTTTCCAGACGTTATAGAGGTACATATAAGAGAATGGATGATGGTATTTCGACGTATAACCTATGTCAACGACCATCATGTTTTTTGCGAAGAAATACATTTACTGGCCATCAGCATAGGGGTTCAATCCTCAAATCCGGTTTCTTTGATGGAATTGCATTCCAGAATTAATGGATTGCTACGTGATTTCTCACTAAAAATTCCTTACGTCAAAGAAGAGTTGTGATGTTTATGTTTACTCGTTCGCCTATATATACAAATCACTATCCTCCATGCCAAAACATACAATTTTGCTAACTGATTTTCCGATAGCAGAGAAAGTGGCCGTACAATAAAATGGAATAAAAAACTATTATACAATCAACTAACGTTCGACATGTACACACAAAGGAAAAAAAGAGATGGATAGAAAAAAAATCCAGCGGTCTAGACTTGTGGCAATACACCTGTCATCTCTCAGCCATTGCCTCCATTACTCATCTGCTTTGGTATATGTATAGAAGGAGGGTCGATTTACGGCTTCATTTCTTTTTCCTTTCTTTTGTTTCAACCTAAATTCCAGTCGGCCATCCGTCTGCATCATACAATAATAGATGATGAGTATTATATTGTGCGTATAGACACTGCCTCTGTACTGTAGATGTTTCTTTATATAATACATATAGACAGCTAGGGCGACATTAGTTTTCTACTTTAGTTTTATTGAATAATTAATCAACGTGTGGTCCTTTTATGCCTCTTACATGTCTAGTCAGATGGAGTAGCTGGATGACCTTTAAAGGTCACGAGAGTTAGATGATCTTTTGCAGGACAACTGATGAGATCATGTAAGGACCCTGCGGACTTGTACTGAAAAATCGAATAACATAAAAAAAATTGCATTTAAATAATTGACCTGTAGAATTTAAATTCAACATGATGGACCCTTTGTAATAACACGATGGTGCCTGCGTCCATTTTGAATATAGCAATTGTAATTCTCAATTATTGTTGATATTACATCATCAAGGAAAAACAAGATGAAATGATGTTAGACAACATTTTGCCCATCAGCTTCTGGGCCGGACGGTTATTCTTTGATGTCAATCAACACGACGACCTCTTATTATTAACATGTTATGTGTTACACAAACATCCCTCAAAGGCTTTCTCTTTTTATTATATATTCCATTGTCATCCGAAACACAATCAAAACGGCATACTAGATTAAATGTTGTGTCGTTCAAAGCGGCTGTATATTTTTGCCCGTTCAAAATTGTCTTACTATACTCAGCTGATGTTTTAAACTATATTAAACAAAAGAAGAAAGGCACTACGCACTTTTAGACGGCGCCGCGTCACTTGCGTAATTGCTCGACCAAACTTGTATAATAAATCGGATTACATCATACAAAAGAGGAGGAAAAGGGAAAAAACACGAACATAAAAGAATTACAACGAGAACATAAAAAGACGTATAATTTATGCGGCTCATTTTTTTTTCCCCGAAAGGTAATCTAATATTACTAGCTGAGTGGACTATATAGATAATCCTACAACCGTCTTTTTTTTTTTAATCCAAAGAAAAATGACTGCGTCCTCGTCTTATATGTTTAATCATTGAGTGCTACACCGCTGGTTCCACACATCCCCCCAATCTTTTAAATCTACCATCACGTTCATAGTAAAACAAAACCCATCCGAGCAGCTTTAGAGAGCCCCGTAGGCTATACGAAGAAAGTTTGCTTAGCAAATATGTGTCTCGATGTCGGGATATCCAGGTGCTTGTACATAATTAACAGGCGTGATAAAGGAGCAAGTTGAACTGGACGTAACGTTAATCACTCGTCAGCCGTTCCTTCGGCGTATATAGTGGACGTGAAACGGGAAAATACCAAAAGTCCCGCGTGAATGTCACGAGGAATTCTGAATTAGAGGACGATGTGCTGTGATGTGTCACGCAACTGCGCAATATTCTTTTCTGATGTTCGCGAGGAATGAGAATCACGATATAAACTGCCGATGACCAGCAGTTGAAAAACAAAAATGTTTTGTCTGTAAAGCCAATCGCAGCATCCGTCAAGAAAGATCAAAAAGATGAGATCTTCGGATGTGCATTAAATAATAAAAAGGAGAATATGAATAATCTAACACGGTCGATATAACCCCAGCTCTGATCGACTGACGCTATAGATCATCGAGAGATTCTATATTGATAGTCACGAATCGTGGGATTGTATTATATAGACAAGCTACAGTATATAACTGCTTCAGTTCAAAGGTCATCCTCTTTCTTGGTCTATAAGGAAAACAAAAAACCGGCTGGTCACGCGGACTCGCATGAATTTCGAAAGCGAACCGAAGGTAACGAGGACACACCAGTTAATGATAATCATCTCTCAGAAGAACAACAATAGTAATAATCATAATAAGACAATGACGACGAAAATAATGTGAGATGGCGTCATTGTTGAACAATAATTTAAATATATCATTAGATTCCGTGTGGGGAGGAGCTGATGCACATGGAATTATACGCTACAGATATATGCAGTATATAATATACATTTCGAATATTTAGATTATTCGTGATGGGTACAGAAAAGTTATATAGGTGACGCCTCAGGATATGACACGTGATAGGAATATACAAGTCTATTTTCGAAATAAAAAAGTTTGACAGGTGCATCACGGATGTGGGGTGTCTGTCTTATTTCTCTAGTGTTATAACGATGCCACTGCTGGGCTGCTGTTCTAACCAAAAAGGGTCGTTTATGTACACGTCAGCTGCTAAATAACTAAAATACATTTTCTCGGCATAATCTTTTCATCTCTTTATGTGTCTACGTGCCTGCTCCACGCACAAGGTTTCGATATAAGACGTTTTTTTTCTTATAAAGACATACAGAGTCAAGGTCGACATTAAAATTGGCAGGCATCAAAGCCCTTCGTTATTATTACAGCCATCATTTTTTTTTTTACGGACAAAAGGAGTTGAAATTCTTGTTGCGTTGGCGGCTATACAAGTTTTTTTCAAACAAAGAATTGAATGCCAACTGTGTATGTACTGTACCAGCAAGTGCAGACGTATTATTTTTTTAAAAGTTGAATATTAATATTTTTTTGGACGTCTTTTTAGCGCCAGCGATTGAAGGCAAATGTTGCTTCATAGATGGATCGCTGGCGATGCATTTGAAAATTGTCGCTTGAAATTTGACAGTTTGTTTTTTTTAAGAGATAAAAACTTGTTCCAGGTGTTGAAAAGTTTGCTGCACTTGCGAGCGCAGAATATTCGTGACGTACACATTTGTCAAGAAAGAAAATAAAATCATGAAACAGGTTCAGCTTTCTTTTTAAAGACCCCCTCTCAATTCTGGCAAAATCTAATCACAGCAGCCACCAACAAGTCCGTGTGACTAAACAAGAAAAACAAACATTTTTTTCCCCCCTAAATGTTGTTTCTCCACTTAGCCACGGAGAAAAAGACGACGCTCGTATATATTGTTCGATTATCCTGATTTTCTTCGTCCATCAAAGACCCTTGAATTCGCTCTATAGAAACAATGAGATGTCCTATGACATAAAAGCCCCGTGAGAAATTAAAAAAAAAAAGTCCAATCTAAACATTTGAAGAAAAAAAAAATAAAATAAAGAGGTGGTTTTAGCAACGTGCTGGCTATTGTGCACATACAGGTACAGGTTGGACAGGTTGTTGTATTGGCCACACCACCTTCTTAAGGCACTATATCTGTTTAACTTGTATACACACCTACACGTTAACTGTCTCTATCGAAAAAGTATTGAAAAAAAACAACCATCAAATAACGGGCAAAGCATGATGACGATGATGCTGGTGGAAATTTGTTTACCTGCAGAATAAAGCGCGGGTCGAACAGCGACAGATTGCTGATTAGACTTGTTGGCCAGTTTGATGGTCATGAGGAAACAATCGAGATTTCACATTGTTCCCGTCGCCTCCCTCATATAGAAAGACACATTTTGCATAACTGTTTTGTTGGAAAAAATAACGGTACATACATAGTCACTCGCAATCACAAGGTGAAAGGATCTCAATATTTGTAAAAATATCAATCAGCTATAAATTCCCAAATTGCTTGGCTGAATTAATGGTGTAAACGAAAAACGTCTTGAAACAAATTAATTAATTATTTTTTTCCCAAAAAAATTCGTGAAACAATTCCTCGAGTCATGTACCTATAACCCCATTTACAAAAATGGAAGGTTGGGATAAGAGAGAGAGAGAGAGGGGGGGTTAGCTGCGTGGGCGGTCCCGTCTCCTTTTTTTCTGGGGTCCATATAGCGGCAACTAGCAGGGGGTTCTCATTTCTAATTGTTATGGGAGGCATATCATCGGAATTCGTCCAGTCTATGTGAAAAAAGGGGGCCCTATGTGCTTATCCATTATAATGCACAAACAAAACAAAACAAAAATGTAACAGACGACCTGTCGGTGTGTGTACCTGTTACAAGCAGCAGGTTGTTTTCGTGTGCGCACTTTTTCTTCTTCCTCTCACAGGGGGCCTAGAACAGGTAAGGCTGGTGAATAGACACCCAAATACAACGTATATAGAGCTGATATATCCTATATAGCTTATAGTGTATAATAGATTGATGGAATTTTACCGTCTCATCGGCCTCGCCCTGCTGACTCAAGAATATATATAACCGTCTATCGATTTATGAGGTCGATGTGTTCTAGTACATCATCGTTTTTTTATTATTAACTATATTTTTTACCTATGCTGTTCTTTCCATTCGTGTCTCTTCTTAAGAAAAACATTGGCTCTTTTTTTTTTTGTCCACGTCATTAACTGTTTTAAACAGTTTAGAGAACCCTCACGTGCTGCGGGAGTGACCGCAGATGGAAGCCCATTTTTTCCCCCTTGACCTCATATAGAATAAAGGTTACGTATATCGGTATGTATATATATACAAAGTGAACGGCACCACTCTAGCAACCACCATCATCTATGTGAAGAGTGGCTAAAAAGTTTAACAGTTTTTTTCTTTTCTTCGTGTGTGGCTAAAAGAAAACGCTCTCTTTTAAACGTATGCGTGTATAACAAAGTCTCCAACGAAATGGCGCCCGAGTAGAAAAAAAAAAGGGAAACGAAAAAAAAAAAAACCTTTGGGTTGTTTCCCAATTTACAATTCAATATACATTTTTATATCACGGTGGTGACTTTCACATTTTCAAAATGGAGGCTTATTTAATATGTATATTGTTTTGAAAGGGTATATATGCGTATGGCTTTGTATATAGCTCTTATTACATTAAGTATGAATAGGATAGTATAAGAGTTTTACGTTCCAGTCCCGATATACCTGTTCTCTCTAAATCTATTGGCTATATTTAGGTCTATACATAAGTACGGGTATAACAAATAATGTGATCCGATTTGGCTTGATATTTTTCATTGGATCAAAAAAAAAAAGCGACTTTATCCTTTATAGTGCAATAGTCGTATAAGAAAATGGCCTATCGGTGCGGTCAAGTGTATTGGCTCGCTCTTTTTGTTGGGTGTGCGCATACGTAAAAAGTATAGCCAACGTGATTGAGTTTCATGATTTTCGTTTTTTTATTATTATTTTTTTATCATTTAAATTCCGCGCTCTTGTGTTTTTGGACCAACTGAAATGAGATGGGGAAAAAAACAAAAACAAAAAGTGGTTTAATTTTACCGTTTTCTATTATTAAAGAAGGGCGCGCATTACATTTCATAGTTCATTCATGAAACCTTTACTCGGCTTTTTTATGTGATGAAAGCAAAGAAATGAGGGGATACAGAACAAAAAAGAATTTTTTTTTCTCAAAAAGGAAAACATCAAGAGAAGACAAAACAAAATAAAATAAAAAGGAGAATGGCTTTGCTTATAGCGTTCCCGCTTTGAATTAAATAAAAAGCACCGCACCAGCGACCCTGAAAAGTTTACTTACGCATCCCGAGGGCACAGGTGTTTACCTATAACTAGAAACTCTTCTTTCTTCCTTAAAACTTTGGTTTTGCCATTTATCAAAGATGAAAAAAAGAAGCGAACCAGAATTTTAGACCAACAGCAGTTAGCAGTTAAGCCACGAAAACTCTATAGACACACCGTCGAGTGATGGTAAAATACCTGACCTTATATCCAGGTGTATAGTTCAGGAATTTTCAAATATTTATCAACGGAATTATAGAGGGCAAAAAGAAAAGGAGCACATTGATTTGCCGACTGATGGAAGGGCCGCTCTGTCTGCGGATTCCGACGGTAGAATTCGAGAATTGACGGTAAGCCACACAGACACGCCAATCAGTCGATGATGTATCGACTGCCGCCGTTTCTCCCTCATTCCCTCCAGGTAAATCACCATCGGCAAGTCCAACATCGAGTCACAGCTTTCTACAACATGTGTATAATGTAGATAATAGTTGTGTTTGTTAGAGGAGATTCATCATTTTCACCTGGATGAAGCGATACATGTACGTGCAACTGCGATGTTACCAGCATCGTCTTCCTCCGCCCCATCCTGTTACGTCTTGTGTGATGAAGAACCTGCTACAGAAAAAAGAGAGCGCACTGGAAAAATCAAACGTTTTGTTGCTTTTTAATGGACGTGTATACAGGTATATATGTACTATACAGAGAAAATTAAACGTATATTTTACCTGTTTGTCGGGATTCATCCGGGTGTGTACACAAGTTCAATGTATAAATCTTAATAGGATTCCACGTGTGTATGTGTGTCGCAAACCGAAAAAAAAAAAAATCAAATAAAATTTGGTGATGAAGCAACAGGTGAAGGTCATGTGCATCTACCTGGATGGAAGAAGTGACAACATTTTGCTGGCCCTTTTTAATGCTACGCTGTTCTATGTGGGGCGCACAATATGTTTTTCTTTGGATCTCTTTTTAATGATATTTTCTCTTCTTTTTTTGCGGTTGTGCACGTCAAGTTCCAGGATCTCTTTTTTGCTCGACACAAAAACATTTGAGGTCGTATATCCCATGATTTCAAACACCTTCACACACAAAACGCAAATATAAAAAAAAAAAAGACGGGCAGCAGCAAAAAAAAAAGTGAGGATATAGCCAGCAAAAAAAGAGAGAAGCTAAAGAAAAACCACACACACACACATTTGTAACGGAAATTTTCTTGTGTATCGGTAACAGTAATCCGTGGGCAGGTATATAATGGTAGGAAAGCAATGGACACACAAAAAAAGGAAATAGTCTTTCATCCATTGAAGATGAAAAGGAGAGATTTTATTTAACCTTTTGCACAGGACACAAATAACATTTTTTGAATGACAGAATCAGGTGGATATCAAATAAACCAAACTCGCAGTAGGAAAACGTAGTAAATATACACTTCCAAAAAAAAAAAATAATAATAAAGGAATATGTTTATAATAAGGAAGAGAAAAAAAAGCACTTAAAAATAACTATATTTCTTCCTTTTTTTGGCAGCAGGCAATCATTTCAATAGCTCAAATATTTAAAGAAATACATTTGATGCTATTCATCTACATTTGAGATGAGCTATACCAAGAAAGCAAAAATTATTCTGCTATATTAAAAGAAAAAAAAAAGTCTTTTGATCGTAGACTAGGGGAGGAGAAGAGTGTTGGGTATCTACCAGTTTTATTACTGCAAACTGATGTGTACCTACTGTGGCAGGTTTTCTGTTCGAAAAAGTCCATCACGTGTGTTGCTCTTTCAACGGATCACGAACCGCTACAATGTAGGGTGATGGTTTTTTTTCCCACGTCCTGTCTCGCCCTTTCCATCCGCATCGTAATAAAGCATGATCGAACAGGCGCCTCTATATGTGTAGCCTACACAGAAGACGCACATTTACGCACTAAACCGATTTGAAGTGAGCGGCGCACACACACGGATTGAAAACATTTTTTTTTTTTGTGGAAAAGCCCAATCGATCGATTTTCGGGGGGGGGGGAATCTAAAGATGATGATGAATTTTTGAGGGGAAATAATAATAAAAGAAGTATCCATTTCACGATTCGATGAAGATCTATATAAACCCATCTATTATTATTAGGTTTAGATATTCAAAAGGTAATTTTACAAACTGTTTTTTTTTTACGTATAGCGAATTATTGTGTTATTTTGTTTTTGTTGTTGGATGTGTAACATTGGAAAATGATCTTGGTTTTTTTTTCTTCTCTTCTTCTATTGTTATTGCGTAAATAGCGTGTTATTGAATTTCTTTTTTCCTCCTATTTTTCTATGTACTTGCTCGTTATTAGACTATCGTTGTTTTCCGGAGTTTTTTTTTTTCAAATTTATTACACTTATCCAGACAAGTAAAATAAAAGAACGTTGGAAAAAATGTTTCTCTCCCTTTTATTCAATCGTCTTCTCAACAGAAAAACAGAGTGGATGTTTTTCATATAAAAGTATAGTCTACTACACTTTGTCTCCATGTCAATCACGAAAGACGTTCCTCTCCTTTTCCATCTAGAATAAAATAAAGCATGTCTACCTTCAAACCTTTTTTTTCTTTCTAATAATTCCTGTCTCCGAAGGCACCGAAAAAAAAAAAAGTATTCCCTTTTCTCTTTATTCACATTAAATGGACCCACCCAGTGGCAAAGATATGCGTGTTAAGGCACGCACAGGACTCTAGCAGGTCAAGGTTTGATGCAAGTTCAATACCCAAAAAGATCAACGTTTTATTGATACGTAAAAAAATAAAATTCTGCATATGTCTCTATTATTCGATTTTAGTACGAATATAGCGAGGCTTGCGAGGTCCATTTTTGAATGCGCATTTTTTTTATTATCTTTGATGTCGCGCATCCGCGTCGCGATGTCCAGTCGAGATAACAAGGCCGTCGCCTACCAGCCGCGGTTGATGGTCTTTTTCTGTCCTCTCTTAGCGCCCCAAAACCTTCTGTGTGTTGTGCTGGTGCATATTACGTTGCAGCTATGATACGCGGGGATTTTTATAGTTTGCCGCTATTGCTGCCTTTGTCAATCTTAAAGCACCGTCTATCAGCTTCGATTCAATGTATACACAAGTGTGGGTCATAAAAATACAAAAAATGTCCCTCGGAAAAGGTAAACCAGTCCGATTCGATGCTCAAGGGAATTAACATTGATATGATAAATATCCGTAAGTGCATTTGTTTCCGCGCTTAAGCATGTTGACATTTAGCTCTCTCCGTGTTGCGCAATCAACGACACACATCTCGCTTCCCGCATCATGCGCCTTCGTCGTGAACTCCAAGATATCCACAGTTGCGCATTTTAAGCAGGACTGTCGGTGTTATGGTGCGTGACGAGCGTGAAGCAAAACATTTATTCAATTTTTATCCGCTATAGTTACTGCGCTGGACAACTGTATATCATCAACCCAATCAAATGAGTGTGGACGTAGCCATTTAGAAACAACGGGAAGTTAGTGAGGATTGGGAAAATATTCACCCCCAGAGCTGTCAATACATTTTTACTCAGATAAAACGTTTCAAAGTTGATGTTGTGGACGCACATCTCTTTTTGAACGGATGTTTCTTTTACGTGATGCGCAGTTTCACGCACGTTTAACCGGTTTCGTGAAGAACTGCGTAGTCTCGTGAAACGGGACTACGTATATCTTTTTTTAAATAGACACATTAAATTTGGGGGAGCCCATTAAACAGCGTCATATGATTTTTCGTGATTTTTAGTCTGTCACTTTGTTGATTACTCACGACCGCTGGGAACGTTTTCCCACAATTTTCCCGCGATTCCATAAAACGTGCGGTAAAAATTACACGACAGTCAAACATCACTAAGGAAGGTTGTATATACACAATAAAGAGGACCACGAAAAAAAAACATATATAACCACAAGTCCACATCAGTTTTCAAATGGTTCAACAAAAAAATAAAAGATCGTATATTTTCCGTCCTGTAAAAAAAAAAGTTCTGTTCCATCAGAAAAGAACTTGATGGGTGGCGGGGGCTGGTGCCCTTTATTTGTTTTCTTTGGATTTATTATATTAGTCGGGTCTCGGCCTTTTTTCGTGTATTTCATTTTCCCCTGCCGTTTTGTCGACGTTCTTCTAGGACAAATCACGACCGCAATTTTCCCTCTCTTTTTTTAGTGATTTCAAGGAGAAAACATGGAGTTTTTGGTGTTTTTTTTATAGAAGGCAAGGCGAATGTGTGACAGAAGAAGAGAATGAAAGCAGAAGGCTTTTGTCGTTTGAATATTGAGAAAATAAATAAAAGTCGGCGAAAAAGAAAAATACGAGTCCGAGATTTATGCGCTCGTTCGGCCCACTCCGCTTTTAACCTGTATAAGCAGGTATGTATGTATAAGGTACATATTTCCATATCGTTCCAACCCTTCTTGCAGAATCGCTATTAAAAAACACTCTGGAAACGGAACGTTACACGAAAAAAGACGCAAAAATTTCATTCTTTACCTGCCTCTAGAATTTCTTTTTTTTTATCGGCATCTAAATGTTCTGATAATTGATGATCTTCGATTTGAAGTTTATTTTTTTGTCAACACAGCACCTAAATGATGAGATTTTTTTTTAATGGGGTCGGTTATTATTTTCTATTCCGAGCCGCAAAAAATTTTTGTTTACCCAATTTTGGAATGTTTTATTATGCAAGAACGTTGAATAAGAAGGGAAAAAAAATTTATTTTTAAGTCTCATCTATAAAAATATGCGTAGACACATCAATCAAACAGTTTCCCTGTTTGTAAAATTTTAAAAGTGTTTATTTACTTATTTTGTTTGGCCTTTTTTCCTTTTCCCATCCGCGATATTGAGCTCATGAGAGGAAAGAACGAGGGCTAAAAGGGAGGAGTTTCTATAGGTCCGGAGGTCTGTGGACCATTTAACAATAAAATGTTAGAACGCACAATAAGAAAGGCGAAAGAGAACACTGCGCATTGTTGGGCTACACGTTTAGTGTTGCACGGCTGACGACAATAAGGGGAGAAATTTAAAATCCACCAGTTCCGCCGCATCCGACGTTAAAAGGACAGTGCCTGCGGCAAGTTTTGCGCTTCCAATTTAAAAAAAAAAAGGTTGTGCACACAAGAAGAAAGCCTTAGAAATGTTTTTTTTTAAGGGGACAGGATTGATGGACCACTTCCGCTAGGCCATCCAATCTCATGATTTTTCTTGTTATTCTAAGCCAATTCAGTTTTTTTTTTTTTTTCAATTGCAATCATCTCGATATATATATAGGATGTGTGTCATTCGATCCTAGCACTATTATATACCACCAAGAGAGTTTTGTAAGAAGAAGAATCTCTTTTGCTTGATGTTGGCTGGCCTCTTCTTCTTTCTATTGTTGCTGACGTTATCATCCTCTTGCCGGACAAATGGGGAGCAAATTGAATGTCATACAAAGCTAATCTTGATATATATTTCATTTTTTTTTTTTTTTTTGGGCCTCCCAAAAAGACCAAAGAACAATTCTTAAAGAAAGAAGAAACTCGACCCTTCTTACTCTGTATGTTGAGATAGTTTTCTCACCAATTGACCTGGATATTGTTTGATGCTATAGCCAGAAATTCCATTTTTTTTCCCCCTTCTAATTCTATGCTTTTCTTTCCTTTTTTTTCTATTCATATCGGTCAGGTCAGCTTCCCACACGGCACCTGATCCGGACTGGAACTATATAGCCGCAAACATTTATTATGCAAGAAAAGATAAGAAAAGAGCGCCAGGAAATACACACACAGACAACCTACAAAAAGGTTACATAAAGAACGAGTTCAAGAAAGGAAAATAAAAAAAAACATGTTTCATGTACATTCGAAGAAAAAAAAAGGAATTACGTGAATGACTGGAACAAATTATACTGTCCATTCACCTTGTCTTTAAATGTATAGACCTATTCTACTTTTTATAATCCAATAAGGAACAGTATAGATTTCTATACAGGCCATTTAGGCCCCTCTCAGCTGTCACGATGATATCATAGACTGGCATATAATAAACATTACTTTTGCATTTAGAAAAGCGCGTGAGCAACAGGTGTGGCCTAAACACAAGAAAAACATTATTCTATTCGCAGTATTTTTTTCTTTTTTCTCAAGCAGACATTGTCGTACTCGATTTCCGATTGAAATCAACTCGTTTCGACAAAGTTACGATTCACGATGAATCGTAATCACCATCTTCAACAAACCTGTTGCTCTACTGTCGTTCAACTGCCAAAAAAATTATAGAAAGAGGCCACAAGTTGATGGGATAACCGCGTACGTCCAAAAAAAAAAAAAAAAATAATAATAAAATAAAAGACTCTGCATGGAACGAGCAATGCGCTTCACGAGAGGCCCATTTAGCCTATTTTGATATATGTAAAAAGAGTTTTTCTCCAGTTGGCGGAGTTTTGCTGTTTGGGAGGCGGAAGGACTTGTCGCGGGCGCGCGTCGCTCGACGGGACACTCTCGCAAGTTTTGGCCGGGCCCCGATGAATAATGGAAACGAGTTCTTTCTGTGTTTTGTGTGCCTCCTACTGGCTGCCAGCATATGATTCTTCGTGAATGAGAATATCATGTACATATAACGATACAAAAGAAAAAAGAAAACGTTTTGAAACTCTCTTTTTTTTCTCTCCCCTTTTAGTCAAGTAATAATAAAAACAAAAAACAAAAATATCATATGCATAAAAGAAAACGGAGGTGAGTAAAATGGCATGGGTCAATGCCATCAAGTCAGAGAAGTTTCGACATTTTCAAAGCGTTTGTCACGCGCTCAAATTTCCAGGTAGCCACGGTTGTGCGGTCATCGTTTGATGACGGTGTTGAAGATGACCGCAAAACCAGTCGAGTTAGCAACAACAAGAAACTTGTGTAAATTCAGCAGGTAACATTAGAGAACGACTGTAAAAGGATTTGACAAATCGACGGCTAATCATTCACGACAAATGACAGTTGAACGGCACCATACAGCAAGTAGCCCGCAGCAGTTGTTATTGGCTCACGCGTTGTGGGTCTCGGTTGCATTTGTTGCGAGGGTTTTGCACGAGATATACGAGTATAGCTGGAGAGGGCAAATCGTTGAATGGATGCGTCTGTCAAACGCATTTGGGCATGGTGGTTATCAATGGCACAGAAGAATAAGAGCTTGGCGAAATTCAGCGAAACGGGCAGGTCCAGTTCAACGTTTGAAAATAAGGGAATGCTGTGCCCATTTGTTCTGCGTGATTTCTTATGTAAGTGTTCATATAGCAGAAAACGGGTAAGCAAAAGGGATCGCTGAACTCGGCAGAATAAACATTCCTTCCAAATAGAAATCGATTTACGACGAATTGACGTAAACCTGACATTTGTTCATAACCTTACACTACGGAAAGGCAACACACCCTGGCCAAACGTGGAAAACCCTCCGTGTTTTTGTTGCAGCACATGACGAAATGATGCTGGATATTCATTTTTGTTTTTCAGTTGTCATTTTGTTTAAACGGATGACTCAAATGGAGCCTAAGATTTTGACGAGATTATTGAGAAGGGTACATGCAACCCCTTAAAGAAGAAGAAAAAGGAGCAGAATGAAATTGCACTTTTTTTTTTCGTTTCTGTATTAGGGCGAAGGTGAAAGCTCCCAAAGAATGTTGTAACATATGAATGCAAAGAGAGAAACGTCTACGTGTTTTTGTAAGCCAATACGAAGCAGGTGATATAGTCCCACCTTGAAAAAAAAAAAAATAAATAAAAATAAACGAATAGAAAAAGAAATAAAAAGGGAAAACAAGAGAAAACCGAAGGACGAAATGCCCCCAACGAGAAACAATCCCGAACTGGAAAGAAACACGTAAGAAAACGGCTAACCAGATACGACCGGTGGCATCCCCGTCGAGTCCACACGCATACGTTTGAATGGCAAATTAGAAGAATATCTTCATTCTTTCCTATCCATGAAAATGGGGAAACATGTCTTCTTTCTTTCATAGGAATAGAGACCACCACCAGAGGAGGACGAATAAATAAAAACGAAAGGGATAAATAAGATTCGTTTGCTGCCATGATCTATAGTGTTGTGATGGCCGGACATTATTATCTGGCTAGGAGATCGACGTCGTCGCGTCTTTATTTTTCCTGCCTTGTTTCTTTCTTTTTTGGAACTTTTTGCTTATATAATATAGTACTTATACTGCATAACTCACTGTGTTCGGGAGATCTTTTTTTAACTTGCGCTACCTCCAGAAAAAAAAAAAAGCTGTCATTGGCTTTTCGTGTGTTAGAATTTTTTTTTTCTTTCTTTTCTATCTGTATAAACTTGATGGTGTTGTTCTTCATCATCTTCAACACACGCCTTGTTATTATATTGTCTTGTATCATTTCCATTTCGTTTCTCCATGGCTGCTGGAAACATTTGCATGGGCCAGCCAGTATATATACACAACAATGTGTAATGGAAGAACAAGACCAAAAGCAGTCCAAAGGGTTCATTTCTTTTTCTCGAAAATATTAAGGGAAAAAGGCAAAACAAGACGATCCGGATTGTTGATGAATACGACGTAGACACGGCGCTAACTTTGCATGGGAATTTGCTGGCCACGAAACAACCGATAGCATCACACGGATTTCCTTGTATTTTGTGTGTGTTTCGTTTTTATTTTTACAAGTTGCATTAAAGTGGAATTTCATTTGTTCGTCACAGAATGTGTTTGCTTTCTTTTCGTTTGGCAGTTTTCAAGAGGCTACACCTTGCCCAGGTCGTTTCTGCGTGACGGGCGCAGGTTGAAAAAAAAAACAGCAACCTGATCCGGTTGCCATTACAATGCAAGAAACTTCTGAGAGAACTTTTCGTTATGAAATTGCAGTAAAAAAAAAACAAAAACAAAAAACATTATCAGGTAAAAAAACAAAGTAGAGGGCGGATGGAAAAAGAAAATAATAGTTGGGGCGCCCGGTTCATCTCGGCTGGATGTCCCGAATGCCGCATCACGCAAACTCCCACAATTCATCTCATTTCTTGGAAAATGAAGCCGCAATTCTGAAAGGACAACACGCCGCATGGCCCAAACCAAATTCTCATCATATGGATACACGCACGTGCTGCATTTTCATCTTGTCTCTTCAAACAAAATTGATCATTTCTATATCCAATACAGGATCTTCTTTTTAAAGAAATCTCGGCCTTTGGAAATTTACCGTGTCGCCATCACTTGCGCAGATGGTTCACCTCTTCATTGATTGTGTTTTTTCGCCTACAAACAAAACCGTGTTCGTGTTGGTTACAAACAATGAGAAAGAAAAAAAAAAAAAAGAGTCTATTTATTGCGCTGCATGTCTCACCCTGTAAAGAAAAAAAGGGCGCAGTGTAACAAGCTAGTTTATACACGATGAACGCTCTATTTATATCGGTGCGTAGAATCAGAAGAGTCACAACGACTCGGCTTAATTGAGAGGTTTGAAAACGCAAAAAAAAAATAAATAAAATCCAAGAAAGGCAAAAAGAAACGTAATACCAACGTGAGTGATCCAAAACAAGCCAGCACGAAAGGCAGATGGATTGCGGTTCCTTATTTTTCTCGCTCTGCGGAGACTTTCCAAGGAAAAAAAAAACGCACCAACAGTCAATCTGTGGTCCGGCAGCATATGTACACACACACCTATGTACATATACAGGGAATAAGGTAAAAGGAAGAACTCGATGGTGTGTATTTACAAGAATGATGACTACTCCATCTTCTTTTTCTCGATTTGCACATCAGTGCGTAGGTTTGTCCTTATTTGGGGAACAAGAGAGAACAGATTGGTTCGCTGGCTCTCTGTTTATTATAATGCCCAGCTTTTTTTAAAAGCATTTCCAGCGGTTTGGTGAAGGAGAAAAGGGGACCATGTGCACCGAAAGTATGAATGAATTTGTTGCAAGTACGAGAGTGTATACGTTGATCAAAAGAGAGCTGTTGGGGGAGAGTAAGGAATGTACATTCTACGATCCATGGAGTTTAAAAAAAAAAATGTGTTTAGCCTGGACGGAAGATCAGTAACGAAGGTGCACCTGACTTTCATTGTTGTCTCTATGCCTATCGTTTCCTTTGTTCCCTTGTTATATTGTACAGGTTGTTTCTTGTCTTCTTCCTGATGCCATGTTTGGCCAGGTGCTTGTCCATGCTCATCATTGACAGGTGACATTTCGAACTGAATATCTACGTTATGACCTCCTTTTTCTGTTAACTTGTTTCTTCCCATTTTTTTTATTTATTGTTGATATTGGTTGATGCCAAGGAAGAATCTAACGTGATGCTTCATTGGCTTTTGTAAGAATCTTCATGACCTAAAACTGGGACTGAACTCTGTGAGAAACAATGAAACAGTGGGAAAAGGGCGGACCCCATTGTTTATTTCTTCGCCTTGTTTTTTACTTTGAATTTGGGCTTTTTCTGTGGTCCTTCAAATGGTTCACGTTTTCCTTTTGTTTTTTTTTCTTCTTCTTCTTCTCTGGCGACCGTACGGCGCGTGTACAAGTTGTGCACGTGGGGCGGTGCTAATGATGACTAACGATGGCCCGAACCGTTTGTTGTGTAACGTTTACAAAAACAAGGCCTGTTTAGAGCACGTTTATAAGCTCGTTAGGCACTCGATGAGAAGACAGAATCCAGCCTGTTCCCCTTTTTCTTCTCGTTTTTGTTTTTGAAAAAACAATTTTCGGTTGAAATTTTGGTGGTGCCCATCTATTTGGTTTCTTTCTGTGCCAGACAACCAAGATGTATAGTTTCCTTTTTCGGTCGAAACCATTTCTTATCACGTGCTATTTAGACGTCAAGGGCATAGGATTTTGATTTCCAAAGCTGTCGTCAATTTTAATTGGAAATTGGACATTTGGGTACAGTATGATTACAATATCGTTGAAGGCTAAACGCAAGGTGAATATATCAAGCGGTTGGGAACGCGAAATGTTTCTTACATTTTCTCGTTCCTAGATATTTGATTTTTATGGGAGGGGTACGATAAAGGTTACCCTTCTCTTCCTCATTTTTCTCGTCCAGTTGCCAACCCCCGGTAGGTAAGAAAATAAAAGGTAAACCCCCTCCAGCCATTACCTAAGCAGAATGTTTCGTTTTCGTTATCAGTAATAAGATTTCAATAGATTCTTGATTTCTGCGTACTGAAACATGAAGTTTTCTTAAAGGGAACGCATGCAACGTCACACATCTGATGTGATGTAACGATTCCCTGGCTTTCAAAACGTGAAAGAATATTCTTCTTCGGAACACATGCCACCATCGCTTAATTTTCAAACGACAGCGTTGCAAGCTGACATTTAATTAAATGCTCGTGTCATGTATTTCTGTCGAATATTACTACGTTCGAATGACGATGCTGTATCAAAATTCAAGAAACTGAAGGTGTCTTTGTCAACACGGAAATTGTATATACACACGCCAGGAAGTAATCGTATATGTACAGCACAGATGGCCCGACAACTCACACCGGGAGATTCCAATAAATAGGAAAAAATCATTCATATGCAAACGATTTTCACTTGATGGTTTCCAACTATTTAACGCCCGGTGAACAGAATATTGCCAACAGATGTTGTTACATTCTTGCGATGCATTGAAATCTCGGACACAAAACATGTTTTGCAAGGAAAACTTGTGACCGGCTGATTAGCTGACGAGTATTCCAACTATTTCAAAATCACACATCCTCCGAACCGGACAAAAGCTGTCGAGTGTTATACAACGCCCCCGATTTGTGTAACAAGAGAGACATTCAAACTATACCGAGAGGTCCATCAAAAGTTCTCTCCAACAACAAGCTTCTGTGTATCCAATAGACTCGGCGTTTACACACATTGGCCAGCATCACGTTACACACCGTTGTATATAACTGTTTGTCTAGTGTGTATCTGCATTCCCCCCATCCGCTCCAAACCTCCAAAACACAACCGCAGCCAAAAAGTTTGGTCATCGATGATATAGCCCGAGATAGAGCCACTTGTTGGACTCGACAACGGCCAGCTCCAAAAAAGGGGACTATATACATTGTATGCATATCTAAGTGTAGTCTTCGGTAAGTGATGATATACAGTCTTTGATGGTTCGGACATCTACTATATATTGCATTCCTTGGCGTTTTTTTTTCTTCTTTCATCCAGCGGATCGAACTTAAACGGACGAGAGAGCACTTATTCTTGTTTCTTAATGGGTCCGTGTCTGTGTGCATCAAACAACAGTAGGAAGGCTTTGTTATGGACGTTTTGAAGATGATGATGATGGGGTAGAAGAGGGCGATAACACACCCCCACTCTTCTGAATCGACAAGACAAAATTGCAACCACGGAAATCAATGGATAACAAAACAAAAAGAGAGAAGCATTTTTTTTTTCTAGAAATCTTTTCTCTCTTTTGTACAATCGGAATTCCATACGGCAGCGGTAGCACAAACGGATGATGAAGAATCTATTGAATCTGTGCAGTTTTGTGTTACTCCTTTAACGAGTTTTCAACGGCACTTAGAAATGCTGCAGCAACGATTCCGTTTGTGTTTTAGACTCAGTTATTCGAACATATCAGCACTTGTGTAGTCTATCTGAAAAGGTTTTCTTTTGCAATCCATTTTTTTTGTGTGTGTCCATTCTTGTTTACTTAGATGAACTCTGAACGTATAGTACAAACCGACATCACGCTGTTGACGCGTCAACGAGTTGATGCATTTTCACCGACAGAATGCTCTTCTACAAACTTAAAAAAAAACAACAAAATGATTTGCTTTTTTTTTTACCTGTTGGCACATTCTTCATTTGGTATAGTCGGGCATGTATAGCCTTTTAGGTGCTGTGTCAGTGAAATTTCAGGATCACTGGACTTGTGATGAAAAAAAAAATGGGCCTTCTAGTAGAGGGACACTTGACAAAAAGGGACGGCTTCAAGTATATACCTGTTCATCGTTTTAGAATATACGCTTACTGTGTAGACAAGAAACGGACCGCTCTTCTTTTGTTGGGAAGCAGACAGTCAATATAGACACAGTGCACCTATAGTGTGTGTGCACACTGACGAGATATACACACGCTGGGCATGTATGCCGTTTGAAAGAAAAAGACTTGCATTCCATCGAGCCATCGAAGTTGCCTTCAATGAAAACATTTTTATTCATTCTGTTTATAGGCAGTGAGTTTCCTCTGCTCTTTTTCTTTCCACCTGGCCCATTATTAGAGTCACATTTCTCTGCCTTTTCAATGGACTATCGGTATAGGAAGCCAGTCAAAGAAATCCGTTTCATCCATCACGGCCAAATAATTCGACCTGTCGTCGCCGAAGCTATCGCTTCTCTGTATAACAATGTTTACGTAGCGTGCGTATATAAGGATCGCTGTTTAGAATATCTGCTGGTGTTAGAAGCCCTGAATATATAGTTGGGTATACCACCTTGTTAGCTATACGTATCGGTCGGCCGTTTGCTGCTTGATCGACGATGACACCAATGATGTTGGCTAACAATCACAACCGGCGGAGATCGACTACGCCCCTGCGCTTTTCCTTTTGAATTTCAATCATTTTTCGGGAATATTTAATTTCTTTGCTTGTATATTTGCGTTTCGAATTCGGAGAGAGAGAGAGGGGGGCAAAGATAAGACAGGTATTCGGACACCTGGGCATTTTTGTGAAATCTGTTCGTGAGAGCACGGATTTGCGAAAGAAGATTATAAAGAGAAAGAAACAAGCAGAAGAGGAAAGAGAAGCACAAGAGATGGCGACATCATCATGACAACTATGAAACATAAAAGATTACGTGCCCGATTCAACAGCCCACCCCGTAAGAGTCTACAGAGACAGACGTAAAAGCAAAGGGAAAATAAAATGAATTAAAAAATCAAAATGCCCACCTGACAAATCAAAGAGAAATTTACGATCTCGTAAACGACGAGCCGCTTTCCAGGTTGTTTGCTTATTAATTATTCATGTTCGTTTCGTTTTTTTTTTATGGCTGGTATTATGATGCGTTAAAGACCACGTCTTTCAAAACCCGCAGAGATGTAAAAAAATAAATGAAAAATAAAATGAAGAAACCATTTTTTTTTTTCAAAGCCAAAATTGTGCTCGTGTGTTTCTACCTCTTCTTAATATACTCGGTTACCTTTTCTCTGGACGTGGTGTTAAATAAATCGGCTATTTCCGGTTGTTTGATACGGCGTGCTGCGTTGCGCGAACCGGAAAAAGAATTGAAACAAAACCACTGAATGCCTACATCAAAAAGTATGTGAACCGCACATCACGTGAACATTGGGGCCAATTGATTCGGTCGGATGAGCACAAGGCAAACGGGGTCGATCGTGATTTTCTTCTTCTGTTTAAAGTTTAAAAAGGAGAAAAATGTTTCTTCCCATCTTCTCTCACCCCTCTTCAAAAGTCCCTTTTTCACACTTGGTGTGGTTGTATTAGTATCAGGTATGACAATGTGTCGGGAGTCTAGGTCGTCACACGCCCGCGCTTTCTCTCATTGCCTCATCTCCATTTTTAATTTTGTTTTTCTCTCTTTTCTTTTGGTTTAACCTTCATCTCGGTGACGTCCTCTCGTGCATGATGGCGGCCGTTTTTTGTTGTTGCATAGTTTTTAGATTTTTTTTTTGTTTTTCGTTGTAGATCGACTTACCCATAGAACGGGCCGAAGAATGCCGACAAGGTATCAGTCTCATACCCGCCCATTTCTTCGTCCAAAATCGTCTTGCGCAACGTTATAGCCTTCCTTAATTTATTTGTGGTAATCGACGATAATAATACTAATAATAAGGCATGCATATATTCATCAGACAGCAAGAGAGACACAACGAATGAAAACGAGAAGTTTCACGTTTCGCGCTATAAGCTCATTTCAGTACCAACCGGATTCGATTACGATTGCGTGTCAGCGTTTGTTTAAAAAAAAAAAAACAACAAACTTTCTTTAATCTCAAACAAAAAATTGTGAAATTTGAAAAGAATTTTTTCGATGACACGTCCGTCCAATCAACGACGCTAAAATCATAAACGTTTGAACGCGTGTGATTCAAACAATAAACAAATAGACCAAGAATTTTCTACAGTTTTTACCATCTCGGCAACGTCGTTTAGGACGGAAAACATCGTTTATTTGCTGTCCGTTTGGCAACTAAAATAGGTCAGTTGATGAATAGGATTCCGTTTCCTTGTCTATGATGTTTTCGCCTTAGCGCAACACCGAAAACAGAGCGCAAAAAGAAGGAAGAATAACAAGCTGGGGTGTCTCGCAACGCCACCAGTTTTCAAAGGGAAACAAGCGTCCCGTTTAAAATGCCTTTCGATTGCTTCGCATTTTTCCTTCGTGCCAACTAAACGAATCTGTTGACAGACGAAAGGAATGCCAGACTGACAGTCGTCGAAGACTCACGGCAACGCAAACACAGCCACCGTGAAAGTTAGGATCGTTCGATAAATATATAAATACAAACACCAACGTGCTACTGCTATGTGTGTGCGTGCCATACTTGTCTCTCTTTACAGTCCCTTCAGAAAGGAAAAAAAAAAAAAAAAAAGGCCATGAAATGATTGAAAAGACAGCGCTCCGGTTTGGTTAAAGAAAAAAATTATTTTGCCTGATGAGTCAGACAACTCAAAAAAGAAAAGAAAAAAGAATGAAAAAGTTTGGCCAAGTTGATGTTGCACGTCTACTGGATGCCCTAAGTGAGAGAAATGGTTTGTCCAAAAACGGGATAGGGTTACATATAGCATACTTCATTTATATAGCAGCCACAGCAGCAGCCAGCAGATATATGCATATATCGCAAAGGATTTGTCTTGTTTTCCTTTCCTGTTGGGCTTCAAAAACTCGGGAGGTAACGATCGTTTTTCAGATTGTTGTTCTTTTCTTCCTCCCCCTTTTTGCCCTTGGTGTCAGGCCTTTTCCAAGAGAATGTAGCAAACTAACTAACGCAGGAGGCCAATCTATAGCAAGAGCATGTGTGTTTTTGCGGGGGTGGCCTCCGTTGTTAAATGTTGTTGTAGCTGCCCAGCAGCCAGAGGCGTTTTTCTTTCTTTGGTCCGTGTGGCGTCCGTCTCCGAATGGCTCTTGTCTCATCCCTCTTGCGCTCGCGCCAGCGCACGTTCCTGCTGACACCGAAGATGTACTGTTCGCTCATCAACCTGTGACAACAAATGTCCAGATCCTATTTCTCTTTTTCTTTTTTCTTTTTTTTTCTTTCTCGCACTCAGCCAACAACCGCCATTTTGCACGACGCGCCTGTTTTTCTTCTCTTGACTCCTCTTTAACATTTTTAGCCGTATGCAAACGAAGGCGCTTTATCGTCGACTTCATACCTCATTTCTGTTGGCACTTCATTTTCAGTTTTTTCTTCAAATAAATTCCTTTTATTTTTTCATTCTTCTTCTTTTTCTTTTTCTTTCTCTTCTGGTATACGATGGTGAATGATCCATCACCTTCAAAGGCTCGGCCTGCGACTCCTTAATTAAAACATGGCACCATTACGTCGACATAAATCACCAAATAGGCCTAATAAACATATTTTAGATGAAAAGCCCCTCTTTGAAGATGATGGCAAGTAAAATGTATGTATAGCCACTGTGGCCGATCGCTACAGACAATTGCTCTGCGGGAGGCTGCATCGGTATAACGAAGACGTTGCTTACAACGTGTGGTAATGGATGAAATGAAAATCTTGAAAAGTTGATGAAGCGCTGAAGGTAAGGAAAGCGACACAGCGTATCTGAATGGAGGGAATTAAACGAGAGCCAACTTCTTAAATGGTTTGTACAGTTTTTTATGAACGTCAGAAACGAGTGTTTTGAACGTTCGTCACTTGTCCGTTTGGCGCCGAATATACCTTTGGTGGCGACCTACTTGCTCAGCGCTTTTTTCCTCCAGTAAAATACACAAGACGAAGATCCATCAATTCTTTCGGATGCTTCAACACCTAAATGGGAGTGACTGCTGTGCATTCCTTTTAACACATGTTCATTTCTCCCTTTCACCTTTTCATTCCTTATTCGAAACAGTCTCTTTCTCCCGGCCATCCCATAGTGTTTAAAAACGTATCCGCTTTTCATTTGGGCGCTTCCCACAAGTCCGTTCATTTATTCTTTTTGCATTCTTCTTTGCTTTGAACACTATACACACACTACACCCAACACAAGAAAACCAAAAAAAATTAAATAAAAATCGGCCGATGAATTATTCAAAACAGTTGCACTGCCTCTTTTGCCCGATCATCGCCCATCAGGTTCTATATACCTGTTCCCCTTTCACCGGTGAATGCAAATGCCACCCACTGCAGTGGCTTAGCTAACGGCCGATTTCAAAAATAGCGGACACTATCAGCCAACGCAAGTTGCGTCAATGCAAGACAATTTCGATTCGAAAAATGATGGCAAAGACAAAGAATGAATCGACGGCGGTGGAGGCGGCCACGATGATGATGAACCTGATTCTGAGCTCCCCCCAGAAAGAGAAGAGGATTGAAAACAATACAACTAACTAACATGCAAGGCAGGTTCATTTTGTTTCCCTTTTTTGTCTTTCTTTCGTTTTTTTTTTTAAAATCAAGATGCTCTTATCAATTTCTTCTTAACTGTTATATAGACCTTCCTTGATGTTTATAAGATGTTTAGATTCCCGCAATCACGCCGTTCGAAACGAGGAAGATAAAAAATAAAGAGGGGAATTAATTTTCAAAAAGAGAGCTATCCCGCCAACGCCATCAAACGAAAGAAGAGCCGATTGCAGTGTAACGTTTTGATGAGAGAAAAATCGAAAAGAAATTTATGTACACCATTTTATCAAGGCGGTTGTAAATAACGATGGCCAATAAAATAGTCGTCAGCAATAAAGGGGGATAAGGACGTTGTTGTATTAGGGAAGTAGCCAAACAGTTTCGCATTTGGCGCTTGTCTACACTGTCGATTCGAGGATCGAATGTCGATTGTTTGTTTGTTTTTTTTTAAAACTAAAAAAGGGATTGCTACAACGCCTTCTTGTCCGAGATTTGTACCATCAACTACAACTGTGTTTGCCACAGGTTTTAGAGTGACACGTAGAGAGAATCACAAACGCTATTGTCCTGATATCTAAATTTCTGTAAATGGACTAGACTCTCCTTTTTTAAATAGTAGGAGGAGCATTTAATGACATTGACGATTAAAAACAAGTCAATGTAAATGGATGGTATACATTAAATGAATAACAGCAAACGGAAGCGCTGTATATTCTTCAGCGTAATTTTAGATTTATTTGAAAATAAAAAAGGGCTGATGCTTCATATACACCAAGTCGATGAAAGAGTTTTTTCTTTTTTCTTTTCTTTTTTTGCCTTTTATTCTCTTGTTCAACGATCGCCTCTCTCCTATTCTATCTTAGTTAGCGATGGCTCGTGTATACATGCGTGCTTGTGTCGGCCCCCCTTAAGAAGTTTCACCATCCGCAGCTGTTCGCTTTTCCGACAGCTTAGATTGTGTATATATACCGACGATGATCACATTTCTTTCATAGTTTTGCCGTCGATGAAACTTCCGGCCTTTTTTTTCTTCCTGATGTGTTGTTGTTAAAGGGGCAGAAGGAGGGACGGGAGAGCCCTTGGCCCCTTTCTTTTTGTGTCCCACTTCAATTTTCTTCTATACCTTAGTATTGTCGATGATCCGAAGACGTTGCACAGGACACACCTCTCCGGATGAAGAGAAATTCTTAGACCGGTAGGTTCAAATACAATGGCCCTCCTTTTCAACTGCTTCACTCATTGGGGGCAAAAGGAATGTTATATAATCCGCCTTGATTTTTTATTTTTATTTTTTTTTTGCCCAGACAAATCACTATATGTCGCTGACATTCAACCGGATGGACGAGTTCAAACGTAGAGGGATCTCCTGTTGCACGGTCCGTGCTCACAACATACTACCACGAGTGGGATGAGATTAATACGCAATAAATGGAATATGATACTACATGGAAATGTGTTGGAGATATGGCAAAAGGTGTTGGAACGAGGGTGAAAAAAACTAAACAAAATGTCGACATAGAGAGAACCTTGTCCTTATTTTTTATTGGACAGCAATTTGGTCAAGGATTGTCTGATGAGCCGCTTAATCTGGTGCGTTCACGAAACTCACGCCACAAGTGTGTGGCGTGACACGAACGAGTCAGCGAGTACAAAGGGCAGCAGACAAGTGAGAGGTTGAAAGACATGCAGTAGACCTTGACGAAGATTATTACGTCCGTTTGTCAACGTTACAAAAGAGACTTTGAACTTGCGTCAAAGAAAACGACTGGCTTTTAAGTTTGTCGTTTTGATTTTAATGGGGTAAAAACACAACGATATTCTTTTTACCTTTTTTTTACCCCCATTTCTTCTTTCCATCCCTTTTTGTGTGTTGTAATATCGGTTATAGGTTTCAGGTGACACGTTAACCTTTAACTTGTCAAGATTTCGACCTCATAATCTATTTATCTATACGTCAAACCCCCTTTATTTTTTGTGTGTGTCTACTTTCACAACTCTCTTTCCCTTCTGTGCCTCTTCTTGATTTCACGTCGTTTTAACCACCATTACGAAATAGAAAAAAAAGGGGTGGATGGGGGAGGGGGAGGACATTCTCCGGGTCTATATTGCATATGTATATACATAAGAAAAATATTTAAAAAACGAGGAATAAAATAGAAAATAACCCTGTTATACTCTTCCCCTACTGCCAAAAGTATATCTATAGGCCTGTGTGCTCATCTTGTACCTCGTCTGCCCTATAGGACAGACTACACACAGAGAGACAGAGAGAGACATGAACGACAAAGGGGAGGGCTGCCGGTGGTGGTATATGTATAAATACATGGCGACCTTTTTTTTTCTTTCTTTTCTTCTTACTATATGGTTGCTTATATTTATGTACAGGTGACCACTTGTCTTTGTCAAGTTCCACCTGCTGCTAAACGATATGACATTCTTGGGACTTCTCGTCTCCACCTTCTTGACCTATAACCCTCTTTTCTTGTTATTTCTTTCTCTCTTTCTTTCTTTTTTTCGCCCTTTTCATTGCCCTAGAGCAGTGTGTACTCTTGTGCGTGTTAAAAGGAGCTCCACGCACATTCCCTTCATGCCTTTTCTTCTTTTTCATCTTTTCACTAGTGAGCAACAGGTTCTTCTTCAGCCTTCAGTTGTGCTTATCAGCCAAAGAAGAGTGCCATATAACCATCGGAAGGTGATCTATTGTCCGTGTGTGTGTTTGAAAGAGACCACAGCAGCCAACAACTGGGCACATCCACACAAATGCAAAGCTATTTTCCTTTTTGAAAAAAAAAATTACATACGATGGACTGTGTGCGGATGATGAACAATGACCGTAGTTCCTGCAGTTCGAATGTTTCAGCCAGCAGACGGTATCAACTGGGTTTTGTTTTTTTTGATTGCGTGGAAAAGGTGAAAGTTTAGAAGACGAGTTGAGAAAATAAATGTAGGTCCTTCACTTTTTTATAGTTTGGGATGATGAAAAATGGAATGAAAAACAAACACAGACTTGAGATCCGACGGAGAAAAATAGAGATTGTAATAGATTGAGAGATGAAGTTGTTGAATGCCTAGAGGGGATTCTTATATATGAGGTACACCGACGGTCGTTTCACCTGTCGGCGCCAGGGAAAGAAACAAAATCCAAAGCACCGACTTGACGCATTCCACGGGGGCGAGGCATCGTAACGTGCCAAGCAAATTCGAACAGAAGCGACTGCGTCGTTTGACAGTTTAAAGAGAAGGAAGAAGAGGAGGAAAAAAAAAAGAAAAAATATAGGAGGGAACGCTTTTCTTTGACATCAAAAATGACAATCCTCGAAATAACTTCACACAGTCACACAAAAATCAGGAATTTCTCGCCCGTTCTTCCGAAGCATATCGCCAAAGATGTTATAGGGCTTAAATAGTGATGTGTACGCATAGCTAAGACATTCCGTTACTGATCATCAAAACCAGTTTCCCGACGTGCATCTAAACTCTGCTCCGAAACAATTTTCTGTCGGATGAGCTCGGAGACTCTCTGCCCGTTCTACAATGGGCCCGCCGCCGCTTTCACAGAGAACCTGGTGGTTTGATGAGGCGACAAATCGTTTCACGTTTCATAACCTAACACGTAGAGACTTTTTGGGAAGTGAGAGAGAGAGAGAGAGAGAGAGCCATCAGAAAGACTGTGAACCAGCCAACTGCTTATGTATCCAGGAAAAAGGAAAGAAAAGGGTCCAAAACCGCCCGGTGAGCAAGTCCCCCTTCTCTCCTTCTCACGTTGTGTCTGAATTCAGGAATGTAGGCCCAAACGGTTATCGAATAGCCCCAGTAGAAAACGGGGTAAAAAAAATATATAAAAACTATTTTTAAAATTTTGACTGAACTCTGAACGTTTTAAACAACCATATTCATTTAGAAAAATGAGAACTTGACCTGAAAAAAAGAAAAAGAAAATTCTCATCGTATAACTCTCTCTTTTTCTTGTGCCTTGATTGAAGTGGAAAGTTCTATCTATACGGCACTGTGTGTGATAGAAGGTTCTATTCTTTTCTATTTTATTAAATTTTTTGTTGTTGTTGTTTTGTTTCCTGGCCGGATGAATGTTTTTGGGTTGTTTATTTAGGTCTCTCTCTCTTGAGCGTGCGCACACATCCAATTGGGAGTTGCAGAGTATAAAAATGGGAATTAGCTGTTACTTGACAGTTGAGAAAACCTTTTGCCGCCTGCATCAGACACACAGCACAGACACTTTTACGTGTGTGTGTGTGTGTGTCTGCTGCATTTTGCTGCAAGTATATATATCCACTACTGCGCTAGAGACGGCTATAGCCCGGGTGGGCAGACGGATGAGTGACAAGTGGTGTTTGGATAGGATTCTGCTCCGGAGTCCGAAAAATCTTTAGCTGAAAGCTTCTCCTTCCATGCAGTGTGTACAGAGTTCTTCTTCTATAGTTGTACCAGAAAAGAAAAAAAGAAACTTTTCTTTCATTTTCCGAGTGTCTCGTCTTTCCTCCGGTGAAGCCCTCAAAGCTTCTGCCCTTCGGCTGGGCTTGTCTTTCAAATCACCCGCTCGCGCGCCTTCCATTCAAAACATAAAATTCTCTTGGTTTTCTTCTCTTTTCTTTGAAAGAGGAAAATATTCTCTATACCGCCCTGTAATATGTAGAGCTCGTCTTCTAGAAATACAACGCAATTACTGTCCAGGATGAGGCATTCAACATCAAACGTCAGCCGGGCCTGTCTCTCACAGCCGACAAATTGGAAAAAGAAGAAGAGGAAAACACGCACTATCCTATGTGTGTCATCAGGGTAGAGCCATCGTCGCTCGCGCGAGTACCTCGCGCGCACGTTGACATCCGGGAAGAAAAAAAAAACAAAAATAAATAATTGCCCGTCCGTTTGAATGAAATTATTTACCAATTGGAGACCAACTGGGGCGTATACAGAAAGAATGAAACCAAAGAATGGCGAATGAATTTAAACGGAGCTTGAACGAAAGTCATCGATGAATCTGTCGCCGACGAACTTTGTCAATTGGGCAACCATTTTTAGTGTGCGCCATTTTTAGCGCACAAATGTTTGAAGTTGTCGTCCTTTCTTTTGCGCTGGGTTTCTATTTCTGATTTCTTGATTGGCTTCCCCTTTTGTTGGTGATGGTGCGATTCCCACGTGATAAAAAAGCGACACTTCCACCTTGAACAAATAGATCGAAAGCTCCTCCAACAATCCCCGGGAGAAAAAAAAAAAAACAAAGAATAACTAAAAGAATAAAATAAAAATTGAAAAGGAAAACCAAAAACACATTTCGTGTGGGCAAGAACAAGGATACAGTGCCATGGAAGACACAGTGCGTCGTTCGTATCAACTTCGTTTTTCCACGTTATCTCGAAAAGGAGGAGTGTTTTCGTCATTTACCCATTTGTCAAAATGACTGTAGGAGTTGGGGGGAAAGAAACCATATCGTTCTTTATTTTTTGTGTGTGTCTTACCCTATAGCCTTTCTATAAATACACTTGGACTTGACTGTCTTGACGGTGACCCTGCGATTACGCACAAACCGGCACAGGACTATTTATATGTACACACATGTTGAACGTTGCATATATATTTCACAAGGCTGTTCGACTTGTGCATGCCTTTAAAAAAACACCACACAAATTTACGCGAGAATTCCGAATACAGGAAAAAAAGAAAAGAAAAGAAAAAGGGCTACAGGAAAGAGACTGTTCATAAATTAAGGCGTCGCTCGCTGTACGTTATAGACTATAGAGGCCAACAATCAGATAGGATCGGAGTGCGCACTAGCGGACACGGGGCGAACGTCTTTTAAGAATGGGAAGCCCCAACTTTCCTCTTTCCTGCCCCTTTGGATAATTAGAAGATAAGAAGAAGAAGAAGAGAGAGTTTGAAAAATAAAAAAAGACGACCTATGTATTCGTGTCCGTATGGATAATTATATAGGCTCCCGAGCGATAGGCCGCCGACGCCGCTTTCTGTGTGTCCATTTTCTCTCTCTCTCTTCAAGTGTGTGTGTGAATTGACGGGGCCATAAATTCCATTGTCACCTGCCTTAATGGCAAGTCGTACGTCATTCGGACTCAATCAGATCAATGGTCAATTGCCGAGAAAACAAGAAACATTTGGATAGACCCGACAGACGTATTTCCCTCTTGTTTTTGTTTTAAACAAAAGAAAAACAAAAAAAGGAAAAGACAACGTGTCCATAAAAAGATGCTAAATAGGCGATTCGGTCAATTTATTATTTGGTTGTATACAAAACACAAGACACGTCTATTCCCTTTTTTGTTCTATTGTTTCTCCTCTTTTTTTTTTTTTCTTCCCCCGTTTGTGTGTTATTGTGGGCGCGGAGGAGTTCTTTTCGCTGTTGTTGTTGTTGTCGTCGCGTTATTTACATCGGAATAAGAAGTGTCTTAAAAAAGGAGAGAGAGAGAGACGAAAGAAACAAGCTACACGGACACAGTACGGCGAAATGGCATGCTGAATGCGGATATACACGATGAGAGACAACAAGTCCCGCAACAGGCGTCCACCGGCAACCGTTTCGAAACCGGCGCCAAAAGACAAACAAGAACAAAACAAAAAAATAATAATAAAAAAAAAAAAAAAAAAAGAAAAATATTGCATCCGCTCCTGCTGCGGATTGCCGTTACTTACCAGCTCATTATTTACCATAAAGACCATTCTGCCATCGCTAGTTTGGTTGTTTTTGTGTGTGTCTTTAAAATGGATGTCGTCTTTTGCTATTACAAGAAATCAGCGTATTAGCCAAGTTGATTTCAAATTCTATTTTCATGGCTCACGAAGCCACGAGAAGAGCTTCATAGCTTCATGTAAATATACAGTAGTCGTTAACTTTAGCTTTTTTTTTTTTTTTCCGGTTCGTGGACATGGATTTGCTTAGGGATTTTTTTTTGAGGGAAAGGACGTTCGAATAAATAACCAAAAAGGGTGTTGGTAACGTACTGGCAATCAGTGACCTCTCAAAAAGGGAGGAATAAAGAAAAGAATAAGAAATAAAAATCTAGGGGAAATGATGAGGTCAACTGTATAGGATATTTTACCTAAACCACAACCACCCTCTGTCTCTCTCCAGAATTTGTGTGTTCCAAAAGAGTGTGTATACATTCCTCGGACACACTCAAATTCTCCAGGAGGTTTCGACTTTGGTCTCTTCACCCCGAGCTCTTCTTCTTCTTCTTCTTAAAGAAAAAAACTTCTCAAGTGACAAGACAAAAAGAATGAAGAGAGAGAGAGAGTGGAATGAGAAAGTTTCATCTAGTGGTTGAAAGCCTAGGCCTATAAACGAAAGGTATTTTCAATTTGAATAGTACTATACACTTTTGTGTTGAAACGGGTTGTTAACTGGTTAGTTTATTCTCTTGCCCCTTTCGTGTTACTAAAAAGAGAAAAAACAAAATTGAATCAATAAAACGAAATAGCATGACTTTAACAGCCATAAAGATTTAGCGCGTTTAAACGTTAGCTCCTGGTTTTTTTTTTCTGTTGTGGGTGTGTGTGTGTGTTTCAAATGTCAAGCTCAGTACATTTATACATGCCGAAAATAACCGAAAAGCATCACGACGAAACAGCAGAACAATTAGTCAGTAGTCTATATAGCAACTGGGCTGCCGTAAATATATCCAGAAGAAAAACACAAAAAAACATCTGATATTCCGTACAAGCACATTCATCTTTCACCTCGCCCACTCGTTACCTATTTTACATATATATATATTTCTTCTTCTTCTTCTTCTTCTTTTACTGCTATACACGCTTCTCTATACATATACACTGTATATACGTATAGTTCCCCATATTCTTGTTGGGAATTGGTTCCAGCTGGTCGAGTTCATTCTGTCAGTGCGTCGTTTGCCGGGGGAGTTAGCGACACGAGAACCCCCCAGCCAAAATTAGCTCGCCCAACTTTGAAACACGAAAAGAAAAACGGAGAAAAAACGAAAAAAAAAAAAGAAAAGAAAAGAAGAGCGTTCAAGAGTAATCTACATAATTCCGGGTGGATATATAAGCCTGATGGAATGCATAATACAACATTTCAAGCTTACGTGTAATTCACTGCCGCATGTATCTATAGCAATAATACAGTCAAACTGGCTCGTTTACAAGGATTACCTTACCGTTTTCAGCGTCAAGCTTTCAATCCATTAGCGTCGCTCTCGAACTGGAGTCCCTCTAAATCGTGCAGCTAAAACAGTAAACGCGTTGCAACTACAGCAAAGAAACAAAACAAAGAAAGACATTTGAGAACATGTGAGAGGGTTTCTCCTTTATTTTTCAATGTCGAGTCAGAGCGTTTGATGAACGACCGTGTCCCGAACGAATGGGGGCTGTGCGCTTTGGCGCACCTGCTCCGGACTTAATCAAATGACAATTTTCTCTATTGACCTTCTCCTTTTCCCTGAGCAAACAAACGAAAAATAAAACTCGTTATCATTTCATTTCTCTGTGTCATAGCCAACTCCCAAAACAGCAGACGAATAGAAAATGAAAACAAAACATTTAACGGAAGGAAATGTAAAGGTGGGGAAAACAAACAAAAAATAAGTGGGCGAAATACGGGAGAGTTGCACGTCACAGTTTAATTACACAGACACACTAGCACTAGCTATTATAACAAATGTGTGTCTATCGCTAACCGAATGGTGCCGTTACATACACGCATGTATATATATACATACACACACACTTGTGCATGTATATAGCCTATAGGAGTTTCCACATTTTTTCTTTTTTTCTTTGGGGGGGGGATCACCTGTCTCTTGCTGTGGCTAATGTTTGTGTTGCCTGGGCTCGCCTGGAAACCGAGCGAAATGGGCTCCACCTGTCCTCTCTCTCCTCCTGTGTGTGTGCATACGTGAACACGGGGGCTCCCATGCATTCAGACATTACGGGTTATGTATATACGCAACTCTGCTGCATTTATTTAGTGAATGCAAGCCAAAAGAAGATGGGAAAAGTCCCGAAACATTGTAGGTTTTCCGAAAATGTTATCATTTCATGTTGTTTGTGTTACGGAAACTGATGTTGGAAATGCCAATGAGGCTTTAATGCTTAATGGTCGCGACCAGTGGGGGGTACAGGGGAGATCTTGGACCTTAATTTTTCTTTATTTATATATTCAGGAAAATGAAAGTCTAACTGTTACAACGTCAAAGAAATAGAAGAAGAAACGTGCTGGCAAAGTGGAAAGCTGAACTAATGTGACGCACAGACACTGAACACTAACGTCATTCATCAAAAAGAATTTGCGTTTAAAATATTTAAGCTAAACCGGGACCGACAGCCCTTGAATTCTAACCCATTATTTTATTTTATTTGTGTTTCCCTCTTCACCCGAACCCGCCAATCCCCTTTTCATTTATTATCTTCTTTTTTTTCTTTTCGTCCTTCTTCTTCTTAACGCTTTAGAAACTTTTGTTTATAACATTCACGCCAGTACGTAAATGGAATTTCCATTTTTTTTTTTTAATGCGCGTCTCACTGCGACAGGGAAATTGAAAATTCGTTCATTCAAAAAATGGCCTTCTGTTCCTGTTTGTGTCTGTTCCTATTTTTGTTTCCGGTTAAATGAGTGGCCGGGTCCGAAGTAAACCGGAAGAGTCACGGTCGATCATATACGTAGACACATGCACAAACACAGAGCAGAGCTGATGTTTGGTTGCTATGTTTCCCTTTTTTTTTCTTTTTTTTTTTTGCTTCTGCCTCTTCCGGTTTACCGGTTCCTGACTAATACAGCGAGGGGGGGGGGGGCATACCCTTACATTCACGCTGTCATTCTCTCTGTATTTTACCCAACCCGTTTCGTCTGGTTTTGTGTCCGTCTGTTGCAACATTCTGTCCCTATTCTTCTACACTCACTTGCCGCTATAATATCCGAGCAATAACAATGACCCAGTGTAATGAAACACCTGACCGTACCTATTTGCACCTGTCTAGCAGGTTTTTTCTTTCATATTATGCATGTGGCCAGATGCGGCTGCCGGTCCCGTGTCTCTCTGTGTGTGTGCGTGCGTGCCAAAAACAAAAGAGGGATGCAAGGCATAGAGATAACAGCGGACAGAGGCGCACCGTGACCGAAATGCGGACCATGTTCAAATAAATAAATTTAACGAATCAAAAAAAAAAAAAAAAAATTCGGGATCAAAACTTCCGCATCGATCCAAAACAGCAGGGGAGGAAGCCAGCGCCGATCAAGTGCTGGGTACGAGGTGAGAGAATTTATACACACTGTATAGTTTCGTGCGTGCGATTGTGTCGGTTGTAACATTGGTTTTTGTTTGTTGAAGTTTCCTTCTTTCTTTCTTTCTTTTTTGACGTATTTTAAAATTATTTTTATTTCTATTGCAATAAAACTATATGCAAACACCAAAAAGGAAAGGTGGGAGAAAACAAAAAAATGTGTGGTTGATTTGACATCTACCACCGGTGAGTGCACGTCACAATAAAAACTTGCCAGCAGGTTATACTACACAGAGTTTCCTTATTTTTCAATGTGATCACTTTTTATTATAGTTGATGGTGGTGCGTTGAAACTAAAAAAATCCCGAAAATGATGATGACGACCAAAGGTATAATGGCCAAATAGAAAAAGAAAAGAAAAAAAAATGAGGCTACATCATTACTAGACATATAAGGGCGTCTTCGTGTGACTAAGGTCATCGCGTCTCCGTGGCTGGGAGTTATAGTCAGCCAAAGAAAGAGGAAGTGGCTTATATAATAACAAATAACTATAAGACACACCGTTGCAAGTGGATGTAACAACCTTTCGAGCCCTTTCACAAGAAGATATTTCTTTTTCTCGCCGGACTATATGGCACCATTAGACGTAACATTTTTCTCTTTCCTTTTTGCTCTCTCTCTCTCTCACCTCCGCTTGAAGACATTCCTCTCTTCTTTTTGGACTTGAACCATTTTCTTCTTTAGTTTAGTACCTGCGACACTATCTCACGCCAACGTATACAGGGTGGATAAAAAACGACAGGGGGGAGGGGGGAGGACTCGAAAAATATTTCGAATGTGACGCATCATGGGATTTCAAACAGGTGTGTCTCAGCCAGTTTTTATATACGTATACAGTACACCGATGGATTTCTCTGAAATGAAATGGCCAAATATGTTTGGTGGACAACTATATATAGGAAACCCTTCAAAACGGTTGGTGTAGATCGATTTTCATGGGCCATCAACTCGCGAAAATTGGAAAGGCGGGCGCAACCTTGGGGCCCTGCAGATATAAGCGCCAACTGCTTTGACGAAAACCTGTTCTTTGGCTGTATAATAATATTCACGCGTGTGCACGCACAGCGGGCGACAAACGGGACGAAGCCAAATCATGTTTACCACTCTATGATGGTTTGTAACATTGGGAATTTCAAGCGGAACCCCATACTTAAAAAAAAAAAAAATTATTATTCGATTCAATTATACTTTATGGGAATGACTTATATAAGATCGTCGTGTTTGGTTGCGGCTATGCAATTCACGCGGGATATAACTCTCGGTCTATAACCGATGGGCTTAATCTATGCCACTTGACGGCCCATATTTTGCCTATCAAGGCGATATAAAATGGAGAGAAAATCTCTATAAATACGGTATGCGTATAAATAAAACATCTACTGAGTGTGTAGTATATATAGTATATCAATCGAAGAGAATAGATGACCACAAAAAAAAATAAAAATAAATTTTTTTTATACAACAGGTTTCACTTTTTTTTTTTTGGCGTGCAATATAGAGGTCGGTACTGATTGAACAGCCATTTTTGGAATAGAACAACAACAACAAAAAACACGATTTATCGTATTGAACGGAGAAGGTTTTTTTTTTTTTCCTTTTGGAAGATGCCAAGTGATTCTTTTATTCGATTACTTCTTCCTTCCTTCGTGTGTGCGTTATTTATTGATTTATATTTTCTGTTTGTGTTTTATTTTTTTCTATTATTTTTCAAAATCAGAGGCGCCTCTCTTGCGTGACGTATGAATTCGATGCCGCGTGCTGAAAGCACCGCGCAACACGCGGTGGGCGTGCAATGAATTTCATCTGCTCCTACATATCTCGGATGCAACTAAAGAAGAATAACAGATTTTAAAAAGAATAATAATAATAAGATGCCATCTTTGCCCTCCTCCTTTATCTTTTTTTTTTTCTAGCACTCACATCGTGATGAAAACTGGAACAAACTATCAAGGTTGATCGGCCCGTTTCCCGACACGTCGGCTTTCAATGCCGTTGCGCGTATATAAATCAACAAAAAGAGACGGCCAATCACGTTATTGTTTGTGCATTGCAATCGGTGCCGCTGCGTGCCAGCCAGGTCATCCCGACGATGGCGTTTTGGGTGCTATTTCCGCTTTTCTCCACGACGCCCATCCATCGTTTCGTGAGTGCAGACGCCAGTCGTACAGTATATATATATATACAAAAGACCAAAGTGTTATGCAACAGGCCGCAAACGAAAGATTAAAAACGGGGGAACAAGAAAAATAGAGAAACTATAGTTGCATCAAAAACTTTCTCCATAAAACACGGCCAAACGTACATACACACAATCCAGCGGAAAAAGACGAAGACTTGTTTCTTTCTCTTTTCTTTTCACTTTGCGTTTGTTTAAGTTTTTTTCTTATTTCTAACCCTCCATATTTCCTAGATATAGGCAGACACGTAAGACACCATCCAGCATAGTGTTGCGGGGCCTTGTTGATTATTTATTAGTTCGTGTTGGGTGTTGACTTCTTTCACCTTCGCCGGGATCATTATGTTTCTTTTATTATAGATTTTTCCAAACTTTTTTTAACACACCTCCTTCTATCGGCGCCCTTCTCTTCGAAACTCTCTCATTTTTGTTTTTTTTTTTTTTTTTCTTTCTTTTTTTCTCCCATCGTTATATGGCCTACCCCCCTCCGAACTCGTTTAACTGTCCATTAAAACCTATCGGCGATGGTTGGTGTTGTGTGTCTACACAAGCCGTTCATCCCAAGAAAGAAAAGGCAGCTCCGGTCGAGAACGGGCAAAAGATATTAATGGAAGAAGATGCTCGAGCACGGACGTTGAGGGGGTCAGAACGCGATGGAGGAAAAAGGAAAAAAAGAGCCATCCACGACAGGAATGAAAACAAGAAAATAGATAGATAAAGAGAGAGAGAGAGAGAAATAAACGTTTTGCTCGAATATCTTTTTACGAGTTTGGGAAAGTCATCGTAAGACCACATACGATGACGGCGACTTGTCGACTGAAGGCGGGATATTTTTTCTTCTTCTTTAGTAATTTTTTTTTTTTTTTTGCTCTTTATATTTTGTCTTTTTTTTGTGTGTGTGTGGAGGGAGATAACAAATTCCTTTTCCGGAGCAGCAGCAGCAGTTCTGGCGTTTTGCATAAGCGATGTCATCACGATCATTAAAAAAGAAAAGAAAAATCGAATTTCTGCGCGTCGAAATTCTGAAGGAAAAACAAAGGTCATTTAAACGAACGTTTTATTGAATGGCATAATGCCTCATTTTTGTTTTTGATTTTTTCACGGGGAGGCCATTTGACCCACTTTATAGATAACTCTTGTTCTATTTAGTTAACTGTTTTGTTTGGTGACATTTATAGAGAACTTGCATCTAGTGATAATCCGCATTCAAATAATAATTAAGGCATCCACCCACTTGAGATTAACAGCGATTGACTTATTCAAATTCAAAGTGGTTTGGCTGAAAACACTTTCCGTTCTATTTAAAAATCTGCATCATTCAATGGAGAACTAATATTTTATTCGGAATCAGCGTTCAAATTAGTTTATAGCAGGTTAGGTTTCATGGAATTGCAAGTAAACATTTGAAGCCCAACTTTCGAATTCAACGAGGTCGCGCTATAGAGCCAATTCAATCCCGTTTTTTTGCCAAAAATCTACATAATTAACGCGAAAACTTTTTTTTTTTTTTAAGATACAGACAACACAACAACATTTCTGACCCTGTACTAACATTCCATGTAAAAATCTGTAACATTGTTCGGCTTGTTATAGTTGGCAGAAACTAAAAAGAATTTGATTTCCATCAGCCTTTCATTAAAGCGATTAATCAACAACATTTCACGATATCCATTCCAGCCGTTGCACGTACATTTACGTTACACTCCCCCCCCCCCTATTTTAACAAGTCGAAAAATCTGCCGATACACGGACAAACGCACGCCCATCCGTGCTGTGTGTGAACGAACGCGGCGTGCGGCAAATCGGCAGGTATATACGCTCATCGTTTCCGTATCAAAGCGCAAAACAAGAAACACTCCCATTCCAAGAATCGAACGGCATCAGGCGATCAAGATCCGCACAATATTTCATTTCATTTTTTTATTTATTTTATTTTTTATTTATTTTTTCGCTGAGAAAGCAAAACAGGAACGCGCCACCCCCCATTTATCCCGCGAGCCTTCAACGCAACAGGCGTTTTTATTTTCCTTTTTCTTTTATTTCTTTGTTTTGTTTTCGGTTAGGTTTTTTCTCGACCATATACAAAACCACACACACAATATAACCAATAACACAGAGTGTTATTCCCCTCAGCAGGTATTTTGTAACGACTATGTAACCGTAACGCGATCGAACCGCATTCCACACAACCGATTGCGGGATTTACACATTCCCACCATAGTTTACGCATTTGCTAAACGACCGATTGGAATGTTGATCCGATTTTTTTTTTCGGACGTCATCGACCTTCGTTGTATATAACCCACCGCATGGTCTACTGCGCAATCGATGATGTCACAGGGAAAAGAAGAAGGTTACCATCGTTAGAGGATTATCGATTTTTCCTTATAACTTGGAAAGCCTCTGACACATTGTCGTCTCACTCCGGATGCGGCTAAACTTTTGGTGGAATTATTTAACCCAAAATAAAAAAAAGAATGAAATAAAGAAAAACTGGCCATTGCATTCCTGTCAGCGATACAGAGGAAGGATGGCGTGTATAGGGAAACAACTTGATCAAACAATCCGCTGGTTTGGTTTCAACGGCGTTGGATTCCGATGGCCGGCTAATGTTGTTCTATGACGATGGGATTTTCGCTGGCTGCCTGAACAAATAAAAAATAGACCCAATCCGATAAGAAGATGATGGATTTTCAAAAAAAAGTATATAATAATATAGCGATCCAGCGCAAGTGAAGAAATACCAGTCGTGTTTTTGTTTCTTTTTTTACATTTTTGAAGCGCTGCGCACTTGAATTTGACGTTTAGGACTTGATGGGGTCTCTGCGCAGTTGCTGCTTATTTATCGCGCTCGCTGTGTTTATGTAAGCAAAATCATCTGAAAATGAGATGGGACGTATGACCTGCTGTTGAGGGGGACTTCTCGCCCATCCAACCGGAAACGGAGCGCTTAAAAAGAAAAGAAAAGTAAAGTAACCCAAGACATCAGTCAATGAGATTTGTTCGCACAGGCGGATGGACTGGAACAATAGCGGCAACGGCAAAAAAAAAGAAACCCAACTGAATGTGCAGTTGTTCTTTGCTGTTTTACTTTAATTCGCGATGGACCCCCCCAAAAAAAAAAAGAAGCGGAAAAGGCCCTTGAAAGACGTCTTTTCTTCTTCTTCAAACGGAAATAAAACTCCCCGCGTCTCGCCCCTTCGAAAACCGGTCGAACAAAACACAACAGAGATGAAATTTAGGAGGATGACGGGGGGTTAAACAAACGCCTCTTACCGCTCTTCTTGAAAAATAAATCAAAACCTTGTTTTTTTCTTCTTTACCGGTTGGTGGTAAAAAAAAAAAATCTGTAAAAAGAGTAAGCGAACTTGTACCGACGACATAACAAAACGGCGGGGAAAGAGTACACAAGAAATAAATTTTAAAAAAATAAAATCGAGTTTTCCAGTCGACAAGAAAAATGGTGCAGCTGCCGCAGCTGAAGACACTTTCATAGCTATAAGGTATCGCTGTTTAAAAAAAAAATAAAAAGAATCGTCTTCTTACAACTGGTCTATTTGAGATGATTCTCACTGTCCGACATAAGTTCCAGGATCCCCTTTTTTTTCAAGGGTGAATGTGCTTTATTAGTTTCTATACAAATGATAAGAGTAACATGGGAATAAAATGAGACTAACAAGTACGAAAGAGAAGGAAAAAAAATTAGATCCCACGGAATATAAATCAGTGCAGTGCGCATAAAAGGAGAAGCAAAAAAAAAAACCAAAACACCAGCTCTCCCTGATTTTGGTGAGCAAATCCCCCCCATAGGATGTAGGGTGGATCTCACGTGTACTTGCTATATATATATGGAGCAAATGATTTATCTAATAAATAGAGGAGAGGACAGGGGGGGACTTGTGTGTAACAAACCGACAATAGTCGCAGAATTGACAGGGAGTCTGCGTGTTGCTCTAGATCATCCCTCACCCCCCCTGTGCTCTCGTTTTTGTGACTCTCTCTTTCTCTCTCCCCCCCTTCTATCTTATACGCGTCAACTATTGAAACGGTGTACGTATATATATAGACAATCGGCGTCTATCAGCGTCCTGGGCGTCGCTGTGCAACCCCTCTTTCTAAAGCGATCCCACGGTCCTTTTTAGATTTCTCTCATAGAGATCGAACCTGCTTTCCATCAGCCGGTGGCTGCTGGTAGCTGGTGTGTGTGTGTGTGTGCACTATGTGCTCTTCTTTTGAATCGAAATACAATAACTTTTCTTTTTTCAGAGGGTGCCCTCCTGTTCTTCTATGTAGTTTTTCATTACCATGCACGCGTAATACGGCGTCGTGGGAAACGATCTAGTTCAGTCACAAGGTCTTTTCGATCGCGCATGTGACTCGAATGGTTGATTTAGTGTGCGAATTGAGCATTGCGTCGCTCTCAGCATCACCTCTCATTTGATGTTGGATCCCCATACTTTTTAGTTTGTTTGGAATAGATGTCGGCAAGCAGATGTAACCCCGCTGTGATGTAATTTTTTTCCCCTTCATGTTAGTGCTCTGATCTTCTGAGATTTATTTTTATTTATTTATTTATTTTTTTTAGAGCATCGTGAATACCAGATTGAAACAGCTGCAAATGCATTTCCCTTTTTCGATCTTGTGACCGCCTTTTTTTTAAATTTTTATTTCTCGTTTTCTCCTGTCCCGATAACTGACGTTGCGTCCTCGGTCAAGTTGATAGGCAAATTTCTCCAGCGATAGATTATACGTATAGCGAAACACACATCGCGGATGTGCATAAAAAGCGTCAACGTCGTGACACTCGAATTGCACTCTCTTTTGTTTAACGTGCAAATCTATTTGTGTCAGACTTGAAACAAAAACAGTCGGTCCGTGTTGATGCCACTTTTTCCTTCGCTTTTGCGTCCGATGTCGATACGTCCCGTTTTTCTCTTTTCTGACACTAATACACGAATACGCAAAAGGTTTTGCAGCCGAGTGTTGCCAATGTCATGCCCGAGGCCATGCGCAAATTCCATGGCGATAAGCGTTTTTCTTCATTCTCAGTATAAGAGTTTCTATAAGTTATTGATTGCGCAGGAAACGACTCGTCGTGTGTTTATCTATACGTGCGCATTTGTTTAATTAAGATAGGGTCAATCACTGTAAAAGGATAGAAGCTATAAATAATTATCGACGAGAAGTTCGCAATCGTTTTATGCAAACATTTGGCAATGGCTTTGCCAGAGGGACCTTTTTATCAAATTCACGCTACTATAGTCGTAGCGGTTTGGATGAATGTTTTTTTTCTTATGCGGATTTCGCTCGAGGCCTTGATTGATTCAACAGAGAGTTTTAATACGATTTTGCTGGTTGAATTCTGATAGACGTAATAGCAGCCAAGCTGGAACGGTTGTGCAACAACATTGTGAGACTTGACAACTGGTCGTTGGTTTTTGCACGTCCAACAAACGCAAATCGTTGGACATTGTCCATTTACAATTTGAATGTCTGATAGGAAACGTTATACATTTGAAGAAAAAGTGGATACATTTTAAAATTCAGACTTCCGACTGTGCGAGAATGGGAAAACATAAGTTGTTGCCTTGAAGCCGTTTGTTGCCAAAGTTGTCTGGAAAGACGAACGACATGGCACGTCCTGACTTTTGATTTAGATTAACCAATCTGTGTTGCAAATCGTAGCTTTTCTAATCCTCATACAACGAATGCTAGATATCATGACAGAAACACCACGGGATGCCGGCTTCGAATGAAATGCAGTACGCCAAGTAGATGTTTGTGCGAACCCAAAATCTATTGAGTTTTCACCACCAATTTCGGGCAAGGGGGTGAACGACCATTTTAATATTCTGGAATTATTCCCCAGTTGATTGCAGCTCCCAACAAGTGGCTCCGAGTAGACTGACATCTGAAAATGTTGGAATAATCACGTTAAAAGAAAACCCATCAATCTGGAGAGCCTTCGACTTGCACGAATTGGACGATTCATCTAAAATTAAGTTTATTTCCTTCTGCAGCTCAAATTCGAGTTGCAATTGTTCTTGAAACAGCGGCTGTTGCTACGCAATTTATAGACAATCGCACGTTCGGTCTACGCTAAGAGCCAGTTAATGCGTGGCACAGATTGAGAATTAAGTCATATTTATTCACTATAAAGCTCAAATATTAGTTCATTAGAGCTCACATCGTGAAGTGCTAGACATTTAGAGACCATCAGCATTTAGAAAATGAGATGTGCGAATAAGGAAATACGGACGACAGGTCCGCCTGTGAACATTATCTCGTCTGCTTCACTCCCATTTGACCTGTTGTGCCTCATTTTGAGCTCGTTATCAAACCAAGTTCTAATCGATTTCGGGAAAGAAATGTTTTCGTTTCTAAAGAATCAATGGCCTTTTGCAGAGTCTTGCAGCTTCAAGATGGGCCGCTGTGAGAACAAACGATTCGTGACCCTACGCGATCACGCGTTATCACGTCCATCACCTTATACAGTCGTTGGACAATCACGTCATTCGTTGCATCGCTTCCCAATCAGTCAGAGAAAAATGGCCGTTGTCTTAATTCCAAGTAACGTTCTTCCTTTTATTTGATCCTATCATTCTTTGCCTTGTTATTGGCTTGATGAAAGCAAGTCCAACATTTTAAAAAATGAAGTCACGCAACTTGCGTTAAGTAAGTCCCCCCCCTTTTTTTTACGTCGCTCTTCGTAGCCTACACCTATGGCTTTCCAGAAATCAAGAAGCTTTTGTCTAGTCCCTACACACGATCTTGAAAAAGAATTATTTATTTATTTTTTTTCGGGTAAAAACCAAAAAAATTAAGTCGGCGGTGATGGCGACATGGCGACGGTAAATCGACAGGTGACGGTCGAGAAGAAGAAAACCGGCGACTTTAGGAGATGCGGGACATGCTGAGAAAAAAGGAAGAAGAACCGGCTCTTTTTTTCTTTTAGCCGTAATAGTGTATAGTCATCAGACTCATCCCAGCGTTGTATAACAAACTGTGGGATTGTCTCTTCTTTTTCTGAAAAAAGAAAAAAAGGGAATTCGGGCTACACACACAACGGTGGAACGACGCCCTATGAAAAACGAGAGAAGGGAACATGCAAGGATAGGACCAGCAGTTATACGGTGAGGTACAAGAGAGAGTCCTTCCTGTCAGGTGTTGACGTAAATGCAAACAGAGAAACCGACGACAAATGCCGACTGAAAAAAAAAATTGAAATTGAAATTGAAAAAAAAAATAAAATAAAACAGACAATTTATTCAGGAGGTTGGCAACCTGATCTTATTGTTGTCGGTGCGCATAATTTTTTTTTTTTCCTGGCACCGGGTCTTCTATCTTTTTCTGCCTCGTTCCGGACAGACTCATGTCGTTGCTTCTTCTGTCCTATAGACGACCTTCAAAACAGGCGGAAGCAGAAGCAACGACGACTGTCGTATAGGTGTGCCTGCATGAATGTATATATATATCCTCTCACTATATAGAACTATATACGTACATACGCGCAATAATACAATAGGCAGCCGTCGTCCGATGACGATGGAGGCGGGTCCGGAACGGAGAAAGCGGATGAACATGATCCACACATTTTTAAAAAATAAAATAAAATACAAGTTGGTCGTCATTTAAAAATAAATAAAAAAACAAATTTTGTTTGTTTGTTTGACAGCCAAGTGCACTCGAATACGGACAATGAGCTTAGAGGGTGGAAAGAAAGAGGAAAAAAAAAATATCGAGAATGAATTGCGCATCTGTTTGAGTTTCACAGGTCTCTTGCTGTTCGCTGAAAAGCTTTCAACACTCTCCGAGTAACAGGATCTTTATCGCAATCCATCGGTCAGTGATTTTGATTACTTTGTTGTTTTTCGTGTGGGATATTTTTGATTCTAATTGGATCCGATTGACCGACGCCGATAACGCGGGACACACACACAAAATAAACAGGAATACAAAATACAAATTCAAAACTCGCTGTTGTAAAATAAAAAATTGAAATCATGTCTGCATGAAAAGATATTGAATATTTTTCTTTTGAAAACAAAAAAAAAAAACATTTGGTCGTTCCCAAATAGACTGAAAAATATTTTTGAAAAAAAAAAAAAGAAAAAGCTGAAAGTATTGCAGTGGAATGTCGAAACAAACAACCGAAAAAATCACGCCTCTAATCGAATAGTTGAAAGAGTGATGAGTTTTCTGTTCGCCATATAGCGCACGCATGTTCAGCCGAGTGACGAGTGCAAAGAGCTGGCCAGACATTACAAACTCTGCTGTGGGCCTCCCTTCTCCTCCTACCCTCAACTTCCCCCCTTGTAAAGAGACGATTTTTTTCGGGCTGCGATATCAACAACATCGGGAACAAGTTGTCATCGGCTCGTCGAAGGCGCACGGCGCCATACATCCAACAGAAGGAAAATTCCAAAAAGGAAAGAAAAATAAAAAAGATGGCAAGAGGGGTTGGGGACTATATAATGTGGTGGAGCTGCTGTCGTCGATGCTGCCCACCTTCATCCGTCCACTTCGGTGCAAACGTGTAGAGAGAACGTACACAGTTGACGGCCCAAACTGGCTGCCCCACCATCCGGGGCTAAATCGAGCATCCAGCTGTTGTTGCTGGCTGGTGACTCGATGACATCTGACTTTTGCCTTTATTTTCTTTCTTTTTTTTTTCTTACAGAAAGGTTGTCGACACTAGGACGGTGTAACAGTGGTGTGGTGCCGTTATAGTGGCGATAGAAGCAGGGAGAGGTATATAGACGTGACTAACTTGGTTTATTCATTGAGTGGTGTATACACACACACACACCCAGGGTTATTGGGTTAAAGCAAATGAAAAAGGGGGGAGAAATAAAATCTTTTGAATATTTGGGAAAGAAAAAAGGGATGCGGTTATTACACATAGTCTAAAGCTTCTTGATTCTAATGTGAACGAAGTTGGCGCACGGTCCTATGACGACAGGGTCGTCATAGCGTGAAAATGACTACCCACACGCATCAACATCAAACCGTGTGTTTGAGCTGAGTGATGATGGATGAGAGGCTCTTATAAACTACCAGGTCGTCATGAAAACACGTATAGCAAGGGTGGGGTGGGGGGAAAAAGATCGTCAACACATTTCCATCAACGCAATTGCACAGCGCCGGGATGAAACGAAGAAAGAAGGGGAAAAAATAAAGTTTTGGAATGAGACATATTCATTGGCTGGAGCAAGAAGCTCATCCGGTGTGATCGTAAAAGTCAAACCGGCGAAAGGAACTGAACCTTTCAGTTCTTTTTTTTTTTTTCTGTTATATGCCTTTTGGATTCTCTAAATGCACGGCTGTTTCTTCATGTGTGTCCTCACAAAATAGCTCGTGTTATTCCTCTTCTTGTGGCTTTGTTTTGTTTTGTTTTTTTGTGGTTTTGTTTTCGTTTTTCTTGTCATCTTCGGTGATCTCGATCGTTTGAAGCCGAACGAAAGGAACACAAGAAAGAAAAACACATACACACACAGAGAGAGAGAGATAGCCGCCATTGTCTTTGTGTCGGACATAAAAGTTTAGAGAGAGCGGTCTCTTAAAGAAGAGGAAAACAAGAATTATATCGTCCTACATAAGTTTCAAGGAGAGAAAGAATGGAGCGACCATATCACGATACGTTTGTGTGTTGTTCTTTTAAAAAAATAAATCTGAAATTCAATTTTTTAAAGAAAAAGAACCGACCGAGAGGAAGGCGATGGAAAAAAAAATCTCTCGCCAGGAATCCGGATGTTAAATAGGTCATCCACCTGGCCGCCAAGGAAACGCGTTAGCGTTTGTTATTTATTTTTTCAATTATTCTTTTGCTAACTTGTTTCACCTCCCTCCCTCCGATAGACGTCACATACAATCGTATTCGATTAGCTTAAAAACGATCGATGATTGGCGACTTTTACGACGTCACAAATTCCAGCCAATAAAAAAGCCGATCCATGGCAATACGTTAGCCGCGGGAAAAACGAATGGCCAACATTCAACGACGCGTGGCCTCTCTCTTCAATGAAAAAGAAGAGGAATAAATGGGTGTTTATCTATGGATTGGTGGAACGAAAACGATTCGATTCGACTCATCGGCTCTTGATTGAATTTGATTCAGCGTGCGCGCCTCTTCGGTCGCTTATTGTTCCGAGGGTCGGCGTGAATGAAGATATTTCATCGGATCTTTTGTCTTCGTTTCTTTTTAGCTTAGGTCGCATTGGCGAGACCAATGTTTTCTTCGCAAAACTCCAACAGTTACAAAGAAAACAAAACAAAAAATAAGGGATAGACAGAGTAAGAACAGTATGTCTCTCGTCCGCCGTGACTTTAAAGCCGCCACTGCGAGCGGCTGCGTCTATAAAAGCGGCGGCGTTGAGGACGGGACTTCTTTGCACGTCACTCTGAATGGATGGGATGTTGCCTTATTCTTGCCTCTTTCTCTCACTCTCTGCCCATTAGAGTGAATGACATGTGAGCGCCCTCACGCACGCAGCCAAACGGCAAACGCATCACGTTTGAATAGACACACACACACAGTGGAAAAGGTGGGGGGGGGGAGGTATGCATATGTTTAAAGGTATAAAAACGCAGGTTTCAAATAGTTGTGTGTGTGTGTTGTGCAATACGCAGCTTTGTAGATTCCATACAAGTTACACGTCTGTCGAGTCGATGAGGAAATCGACTGATGGAAGGGAGAGAGACATTTCATTATCACCTGACGGACTCACGGTGTTGAATATAGAAAACACGGCCGTGCGTGGCCGATTTGGTTTATTTTCTAAACATTACCGCACACGGTAAATTCCTTTGGGTCTGTTTTCTTTTTTTTTTTTTTGTTTTTTAAGAAAAAGATTGACGTATGACTGCGGGGAAATGATTTAATTGTTCATTGTCCATCCATCTTCATTTCGATTAGAAATGGATGTTACATGTTCCTTGATTTTCCTTCCAACTTTGGCCTCCGTCACATTTTTTTAAACCACTGCCAGTATCTACCTAGACTATGTATCTGGCATTCCAACGGCCTCGCCATGAGTTACGCAATTCGTATGCAAAGTACCAAACCAAAAACCAAACTGAAAAAAAACAAAACAAAGAGAAAACGTTGATGTACGCAAGCCAAAACAATATAGTTCCTTTGACATCTCGTCGATGAATCCCAACGACAAAACGCCACGCACGAGAACAAATTTGAACCGATCCTATGCAAGCGACGGTCACGAAAACACACGGTGTGCATATATTTAGCACAGACGCAAGCGGCGGCCGACTGGTGGGGGCCATCAAATGTCAATACAGCTGTGGCGGCAATGGCAGAGCAGGGACTAATAATAACGGTCATAAAATATCCCCCCCGAAACAAGTCTTTGGAACATATTACAGCGGGAACGCCGCCCTGATGCTAGAAAGAAAAACAAAATTCAGAGCTGGGTGTGTGTGTGTGTGTCGCTATATAAGAAGATGCAAAGCGGCTATGACTATACACACAAGCCGGGACGGAATCAACTGTCGATTTGTCGTATGGCTCGTTCCACAAACTTGACCAATAGAATGCCGCATAGTTTGTTGGATCAATATCAAAGCATTATTGGGGAAAAGAAAAAGAAAAAAAGGGTTTGAATAGATGCAAAGTATGTATATATAGTGGGATATAGTCTGACATCAGCCTCTTTTCGGTCCGTGCAGCGGCAATTGAACGGGACAGTAAGAATCGCACGCAGCGTGCGGTAGTTTGTTGCTCAGTCAGTCACGTCATGATTCAAAACATTTTGTGTGTGCATACATGCAGTCCAGTAGATGTCCATTTTAAAAGCTGGTGCCTGTGTGACCGGCGAGAAATTGTTTTGATTGCCCTACCGTATTGCCTCATCATCGATGTAAACGGCTAAAAGCGCCATTTGTCATTTTGCTCCTGATTTCGCGTGCGGCCAGATTCTTTTCTACTCGCCGCCACCAGAAAAAGAAATCTCCCGACAGGCCAAAAAAAAAATCCAACTTGTACAGCGTGTCCGTGTGAGGCTCGTATGTTTAAAAACAAAAAAAATATATGTATATACAACACACGCATAGCCCAGCCAAGAACTTGGAACCGGTTCAAAGGCTTCCAGCCCGCGATGAATTAGCGCCGTATTGAAACGGGCTCTTTTTTTTTCTTTAAGCGAAAAAAAATAAGAAAGAAAAGAAAAGCTTATAAAGAACGAAAGAACCTATAAAGCATAGGGCCGGATGACGTCTCATGGCGACCCCATAATCTCATGTTGGTGGTGGCTCTTTCTTTTTCTTTCGCTGTTGTATACCATGGAGGGGGGGGAGTCTTCTACCACCACCATCCGAAATGTTACGTGTACCACGTATTCCACTACCAGGATATGCGGTCACAGTATAGGTAGTATATACGCAAGCCTTTTCCAACATCGTCGCGCTTTCGGCAGGACCAATCCAAATTTAGCGACGATATGCGCAATTTTTAACGGACCTTCTTCTAGAAAAATGTTTGTTCTTTTCATTGCGTCGTGTGGTCCATTTGCTTATTTCATATTAAACTCGTTTTTATTGTTTTTTTGCATTGAATTTTGCCTAGTGGTGTGGCTTTCGTGATAGTTTAGCATATACCGATATATGCTCACGGATTAAACAGACGAATTTCAAAGTGCGATTATCAGGGGGGATAGGCAAACCCAAAATATTCCGCCGATTTTATGCGGGATGCGTGTGTTTGTCACACGATTTCCTTTTTGTTCTTTACCGGTTTTGATCGATCTAATCTTCTCCTACTCGAATACTTTCTATTGCCAGCAGAACGCAAACTGAAAAATCAAAAAAAAAAAAGGAAATAATTTCAATAAACAAATAAATTTCTCAGAAATTTCAAATAAATTCGAAGCAAAATAGGAAACGAGGCATAAGGTTATGAAGAAGCGAAACGCAAACCAAAAAAAAATAAAATAAAATAAAATAAATAAATAAATAAAAATAAAAACGGACTTGGAGGGCGGCCACGCTTAACATGGAGCGCGCATGAGGGATGGTTGTCTCTTATCTCATCTTCGTTTTCTATTTATATTTATTTAAAAAAAAAAGGGATGGCTATACAGAATCCGTTTAAGGAATTGCTACTCCAGCCAAAATAAAGCTGACCACTCCCGTTTTCTTTCTCTGCTCTTGTAACGAGAAAGAAAGACAACAACAACACAAAAAAACGGAAGCAGATGATCTTGTTTTACTATACAAGGAAAGAGAAAATTCGGATTGGGTTAATGTCACATCAAATGTTTGAATCAACGAAACGGGGAGTGGCTCGTGTCACCGCTATACACCGCGTCCAATCGGACAATCAACCTACATAAACTGACCGACAGAAATGAAAACACGAGCATAAGAGAAGGAAAAAAAAAAAAAAAATGAGCCGTCAGACAAAGAGACAAGTCAGAGTCAGAGACAAGAGAAAGAAAAAGTTAGTGATGCCCGTGTGTTATGTGTGTCTTTGAAGTGGTTGCTGATTTCGTCAGGTGAATAAAAAGAGAGAAATCGTTTCAAGTCGTTCAACGGCTATAATTGGCTTGCAATCAATAACTCATTTGGGTTAAAAACAAAAACAAAACTCATTTTCTGAAATCGAAGAAACCGTTTGAATACGCGGGGCAGCTTGTCCAGTGCTGGCATGTAACGTGAAAAACAGGACGACGATCGGTATACAGGTGGAAAAAATGTGTACACGTAACGTATATAACTACCTGTACTCGTATAAATTGGGGGGAGCAATTAATTAGTCACGAACCCGTCTATTCCATTTTCTTAAAAGTTGATTGTATGCACGCGTTATTAATCACAACGTTTTTGAATAATTTTTGGAGTTTTTTTTGTTTGTTTGTTGTTTTCTACTTTCCTGTTATTTGCTTTTTTCTCGACTCGGATTGTCATCGGTTGGTAACACGTCCTGTCCTATACGTTCTATACGAGTAAAAAAAGCGATGGAGTGAAAGAAACATAAGGCAGCATATTCCCAGTAAGCTTATCTCCATCGGTTTTCGTCCAGCGTTTCCAGTAGGCAGCCGCTCTGCATTTCTTTTCAATTTTCGTGTTGTGTTCGTTTTTTTATTTTTTTTTCCATTTCTATACTTTATTCCTGTTTATCAACACAGTTTTTAATATTCATTTGGTTTTTATTGGGTATTTTTTTTTGCGAAGTTTTTACTTCGTTTCCTTTTGGAATCGAATTTCTTTGAACGGGTTGATTGGCGACAGTAGTTCGACGGAATGATTAACTAATAAGTGTCAACGTGCACGTAAATATTCGATCATTTATTTTACGCATTTCAAATCGGGACAAAGGAGAAGGCAAAAAAAAAAAAACCAGTTCCGGTTTTGTTTTCCCGTTTTATTTTTCAATTTTCTCCTTCACGTTAATTTACTTATGACGTGCACACAATACACAAAAAAAAAAAACAAAAAAACTCTAAAATAAAAGGGAAAACATCAAACAGGAAAAGAGAAATATTACAACTACAAGTGAGAGAGAGAGAGAGAGAGGAAGGAAAGTACTTGCGGTCGTCACCTGTCTTTCTTTTCCCCTCTATATAACTGGGTGTCTGTGTGTTGTTTGTATCTTTTCTTTTGACCTTTTCTTCTGGCTGCCTGACTCTCTCTGAATCTCTTTGAAGAAAAAAAGGAAAAGCTCGTGCCAACCACCAACAGCAGCACTAGTCTATATATCGCTGGCGCCTCGTCTTTTGCCACATCATCACTCATATTCCTTCCAACGTGAACGTATATAAACTGCTGGCCGTATTTTGCAAGTTATTTCGCAAAACTCGGCTCACTTGCCACATAGCCAACACCAATTTCTCCCTGTAGTACTTTCTCGTTATTGGCTCATGTGACATACATTATCGCGCTCTTTTATTACAGCAGACTATAAATAAATGTTGGAAGTTCGTGATCGAGCCATAATTGTCGTCACAGTTCAATATCGAACCAGAAAAGAAACGGAACTACACAACATTCAATTGGAAGAGAGAGCGCGACCTCAAACGAGAAGTTGTTTTTTTATTTATATGTTTTTAAATAATGACAGTGGAGGGTTATTCATCAGCAGATGGTCAGCAGCAAAAATAAAAAAAACAGAGACTACGTTAGGTACAGTCTGTGTGTTAGCGAGTAAAAGGGGGTCAGCGGAAGCCCATCTTTAACACAAACAGACAACAAAAGGAGCGAGAAGAGACGTATATACAGTTGTCGGCTGACGGGCGTGAGTCTATATCCTTGAGGGACCAGTTGTGTCATCAGGAAGCACCTGCCCTGATGCGTCTACTACCTGTAACCTTTCCCTACGGAGAGGCAATGCTCGTAGGGTACGAAATGTTCCACAATCTTCTCTTCGTAGTTTCCAGCTGTAAAAGAAAACAAAACAAAGAAACTCTTATCCCCACATCAAGAGAAGTCCTTAAGTTATTAGCTTATAGGCTTGAGGTTCAAAAAATAATAATAATAACTATAAGCCTGGGCTGTGTGATGGAAAGATAGAATCGCACATATGTTCCTGAAGGTATATCATAACTATTTAAATTGATGTATTACCGTGGTGTGTGTGTGTGTGTTTTGCGTTTAATCGAGAAAAATTAAGGATCACGATTTGTGTATTATCGAGCAGTGCGTTACAGCAAGGTAGCTGATTACTTGCTCACTGTTATACGCGTGGGAAAAAGGAAATCAAGGGAGTTATTATTTTGTTTTCGATGAGGCAGTCATGATGATCGAACACCCCGACCGATAGATTTTTGGACTATAGCCGCCGTGTAATCGTCTTTTGAATTTCCTCTATTTTTTAAAATTTTGATTTACTGATTGGAATAGAATTTATGCGAGATGGTAAATAAAAGGCAATAATGTAATACGGGATGAGTTTCACTGAATTGTAAAAAAATACTTTTTTGCCGTAAGTGAAAATCGGAATAATTTAGTGAGAAACGAGCAAAAACGATCATTGCATTAATTCAAGTGTATAGAAAGAAGAAATTGGCCAATTAGAAAAATATATCATTTTCAATCTTATTTTTCAATCAACTTCCAACTCACTCCCGAGCAACAACAACAACAAAAAAATGGCTCCGGCGCTATACGACAGGAAATGCCGGGCAACAAGTCCATCAGGTTTTTACACACGTGTGACGCTATAAAAACGTGAAAGTGAAAATGCAAACGGTTCCCCCCCACTTTTTTTTTTTGGTCTGTGTTGTGTCACATCGGGTGGCAAATGTTCCATCGTTGAAACCTGGAAAACCTGTTTATCTCTTTATTTTTTAAATTTTTTTTTTAACTGGCAAAATAAAAACAGACTTATTAGGGTCTAAGGCAGTCCAGGTTAAGTTTGCTGGTCTAAACATAAAAAATAAAAGGCACCGGCCATGGACTTGTTGTGTGTCCTATTGGCGAAAAAAAAAAATGGAAAGCAGATGAAAATGGCACTTGACTTTCGCTTCCCTCATGTTCTTTTCAAAACGTTCAGCAGATTATGCACGTTGTTAGGTGAGTTCGCTGGGAATGAACCCAATGTTTGTTTGTTTCTTTTTTCGCACTAACGCAGGCGATCAATCACAACGATATCGATCAGTTTTTTGTTTGTTTTTAACTTGATGCCTATAGACTTATATAGGTCCATTAACCCACTTTTATTAGTCAGCACACAGGTACACATGCCACGTCTATAGTGCGTCCAAAGTGCCAAACACGTTTCGAACGGGGAAAAATAAAAAATAAAAAATCAAGAACACACGTGTTGTGTCATTTTGTGTACGCCAGGATCACACACAATCACATGCATATTGGGAAGAACGAAGGGAACTCTCTCTCGCTCAAGGAAAGAAAAAAAAGGGCGCTGAGCAAAAAGAGCCGTTTGTTGTCACGAACGGCACGTCTGCCTGAAGACCCCCAAAATAAAAAAGGAAAATCTTTTTGTTTAGTTCCACGAAAATGTAATATCATCACGACTGACAAATTTTCTCTTTACAGGTACTATAACACATACCACTGTTGTTTATATGCTTCGATCCGAAATGCTTATTCTTTTTTTTAATGCGATAAATTACGTGAGTCGATTTGAAGCAACGGACATTTTCAGGATTTCTACAACTCGATACGAAATCATCGTCGAGTACGGAACACGCGGCAAAAGAAGCCAGAGGAAGAAAAAAAACAAACAAAACCAACAACTGTCGTGTCACGTTTTGTTGGCCGAGTTGCAACTTTTTCTTTACCTCCTCCTACATAGCAAAGCAAAACACGTGATTTTTTATTCTTTTTATCGAAGAGACACACATCTCTTATATATTATGCTGGCCATACTGATCTCGAACTCGTTTTCAAATCCAAAAACACATTTTTTTTTGTTTGTTTCTTTCTTTCTTTAATATTTAGTTTTCCTGTGTGTAGCGTGCGACGTTTTGTCCACCTCAGAATTTTTTAAAAAATAAGTGTGTCAACCGGACCCCCCGAAAAAGGGGATCTAAATCAACAAGGATTGCCCCGGTGTTCGTGCTGGAGCGCCCGCCATATTTTTTTTTTTTCGTTTTCACTCGTAACATCGCACACGATTTGTTTCTTTAAAAAAAAAAAATAAAAATAAGGTGGTGCTTGCATCCAAGTGCCATTGGTTTGTCGTGTAGGAGATAATAATACGCACACCTTCGTTTAAAAAAAAAAATTGAAAATAATTCAAAAAAAAAAAAAAGGTTTCATTCTTCTGTTTCCTTTTTGTGGTCGTCATTTTCACCTCTTTCACAAGAAGTCTCTTCGCTTGTATCTCGAGGCTCGTTCTCCCATTCATTTCCGACTAGCACCTGCTGCTTCACATCGGGGTTGGAAAGAAGGTCTGGCCCCCATCTCTCTCGTCCACAGGTTTTCTTTTTTCTCCCTTTTCTTTTCATCTCATTCTTCGTTGTATTTACCTGCTGGTCGTCTTTTCTTTCTACAAAAAGAGAGAAAGAGAAAGAGAGAGAGAGAGAGAAAAAAGAGAGAGCACATCAGCTGAGAGGAAGGTTTTGGAAGGTCAAGCTGATATTACCCTTCAAGATCTCATGTACTGTATATACAGCTTGCAGTCTCAGGTATTTTTTTTTTTTCTATCCCCTTAGATATTATTATATATATATACATATTTCTCCACAAGTTTTTTTTTTTTTTTAACCACTGTGTGTTTGTATCTCTTTGGTATCTTCTTCTTCTTATATAGTTTCTCTTCTTTTTTTTCTGACGGCTGAAAGTTTTGGCCGAACGGGCCGGACGCGCCTCTAATGCAATGAATCTACCAGCCAGTCACTGTGAGAGTTTTGTTGGCCTTCTGGCACGCAGTTTAAGAGTTATACGACTCGCTTAAAGACGCATACATCGGGAAAAAAAAAGAATGTTTGTCTTTCTCCGAATTCTGTCTTTTCTTTGGCATCCTGTTCGTTGCTGACCACCTCTTTTTCCGATTCATTTCTCTGATTATCTTTTCTTTTTTTTTGGTTTTTTTTTGTTTTTTAAAGTTCGTTGTTTTCGATAGTCGTGATCCGCACCCGTCCTAATTTATGACTTGCTTCCCTCGGCCCGCACTCTTACGCAAACGGACAGGCATCAGGTGCGTCCTCGAGTTTGGTGAGCGGACGCGAAGCACCGGCCCAATTAACAAGAGGTTTCAGCTCCACAGTCAGAGTGTATAAGGTACACAAAAAAAAGACCATCGTCACTTCTAAAGATCTCGAAAAAGAAACGAATTTTCAAATCTTTCGTTCTAAAACTAACAGGATCTATTTTGTTAATGTACAGAACCTTATCCATCCCCAGCAGGTTTGTTTGTTTTTTTCTTTCTTACGTGACATTCAAATCGGACACGGATGGCAAAAAATAAAAAAATTCCATATATACATACTAATACGTGTGTGTAAACTTTACACAAGTCTATATCTGTGCGCGTGTGTTCGTGCGGCCGGGCTCCCCCCCTTCCAAAAAAAAATCGGCCGCTCTCTCTCTTACTGGAATTGCTCCGGTCCGGTCCTTGTGAGACTCGAGATAAAAAAAAAAAAAAAAAAGAAAAAAGAGGAGGAGTAGACTTGATGAACAACGCACAGGTGACATTACTACGCCAAAACATAAGGTGCGGCCATGCCACCACCACCACACAGCAGCAAAAAGAGTTTTCTTTCTCTATCTCTTAAGGTCCTTTACCTTCGCCTTTAACTTGTTTTTATTTTTGTGTTCTTTTTACTTGATCCCGATTTGGTCACGGCCTTACAAAAGTAGACAGTCACCTCCGTCGGTCACAAACTAACCGGGAAAAAAAAATATCATATAGAAATAAACAATTTTATCAATTTAGGTTGTAAATAATAAATAAATAAAATAAAAAATGCGCAACTACTCTTTCCATCTGATTTGAATTTCTCTCTCTCTCTCCCTCTTTTGCAAAAATAGAAACGCTTACAGATAAGATAAAGAGGAATTATTTTAGACGTAGTGTGCGTATAGGCATGTAATATACGCAACAGGTCGAAAGACACACACACAAATACTGGAAGGTGGGGGTCCATGCGAATAGATATATTTTTTATTTACTTTATTTATTCGTCGTTTCGTGCAGCTTTTATTTGGTAGGGAAGTTTCTTTGGCGGTTGTCGTCATTCACGCTCGACCAGCGTCGTGGGCGGCCCTTTCCCCCCGTACAAAGCGCCACTATTGTAGTGGCACATATAGCGCCCACCACCCTCCAGTCACCACCCCCTTTTTTTTTTCCTCTCGGGATGCCCTTAAACAGGTGCCGATCTACGCTATTACCACCACTTTATAGCGCCCACGCTGACACATACGTTTTACCTGGTTGGTAAATTTCGTTTGTCTCGTTGCGTATACATTTGATTTGACTTGCAAGGCTATGTATATTCGTCAAGGAAAAACTGAAAACAAACAATGAGGGGAAAGCAATAAGCTGCTTGATAACGAAGAAACACAAAATTGAAATGAAAAAAAAACGGAGTTGGGTGCGCAGGTTTTTTGAAATCATTTGTTTTGTGTTTAATAGACTCGTTATTGGCATTGATGAAATGGATACACACGAGTTTACAGAGACAATTTGACGACATGCGAGATATATCAAATCAAAAAACATTTCTTTATTCCTATATAGTTTTCTATTTTATCCTTTTTATTTTATTTTTTTTTGTTTCTCAAATTTTCTGTTTACACGAGAGAAAAAGAAAATAGACAAGTCATCGTCATGAGGCACGTGCGCCGCAGCATTTGATCCCCTCCCCGTTTCAGTCAAAGACTCCAGCAAATGTCAATAAATGCGTGTTTGTTAAAAGGACATAAACGCGGGATCACAGCGCATTCGTTCCGCACTTAACACGAGTCAATATCAATAAAATAAATATTTTTTTAAAAATGTGGTACGAAAATGTTCATTTTGTTCGTCTGTGTTTTTCTTTCGTTTTTAAATAACTACGTACATTATACAAAGGCACTGGGCATCGAAGAAAAATTATTTATACTCTGCGATAAGAGACGAATGCAAAAAAAAAAAAAAATTTCAAATGAAAATCAAAGTGAGTGGCGAAAACGAGAAAGACACATTTGAATAAAATTGGGAGACACACACGGAGGGTATCAAACGTACAGGTGAGGCTGTGTTTCTTTTTTTTTTTTTTTTTTTTTGTTTCAAAATGTAAAAAATTTCGAAAAGGAGCTCCAGACAGGCAGCTGCTGTTATAAAAAAATCCCAAACGGGAGGGAAAGAATAAAAACAAAAACATTTTCCAGTGTCCGATTTTTGTTGTTGTCTTCTTCCCCTTTTGACCAGACCAGTGTCCAGGACAACTGAGAAAACACACGGCGATATAATACAGTCAGACATCCAAAAACTCAAACACGCAAACATACACACACTGGCGCACGCACATCAACGCTATATACTTCGTCGATATAAGATACGAATCGAATAAGAAACATTAAAAAAAAATCAAATAAACATAGAAAAAAAAAACTAGAAACTGGTTCGGGTTGTCCGTAGGAGGAAGAAGAGATGGGCCGAGTTTTTACTTGAAAAAAACAAACAAAAAAGAAGAAGAAAGATTGTATGGCATGGTGTGTGGTGGACTGTTTTGGTGGGCGAATCAAAAGAAGATATGTGAACATTTTTGAGCAAAGGCTCGATGACTAGGACTGGGCTTTTCAAAATATCCAAATTTTGCCAACGTTGGAACGATGATGAACATCTTGATGGCGAATATCATCCTCTGTGTCCAGCCGCATGGCGAGATTCAAGAACAAAAAAAGAATTCACACGTCTTACTGCTCTGTGCAGAATGTGTGAGAGGGTTAAAAGGGTAGGTCACAAGGGAAGAGAATTCCTTCCTGCAACAGAAATTGTTTTGTCTTTTTTGTCTCTTTTTGGCACCGCGAATTCTTCAATGTCTTTTGTCAGGACTTCGCACAAAATATACGGGAAGAAGAAGAAGAGAGAGAGAGAGAGAGAGATATGCTGGAGGTATTTTTCCAGACGTGGAAAAACAAGGCAGAATCTTTAAAAAAAAAAAAACGACAAAGAGTTTGAAAGAAATGTCAAAATCAACCAACCGTAAGAGCGGCCAAAAGAGAGGGGGGTCAGGTTGACGAAGACTGTACACATCCTGCTTTTCACATCATATAATATATAAGCTCATCGAACAGGTATTTAGCACGTAAGGTGTTTCTGCCTGCCAGTTACAGAAACCGTAACGGCAATGTGTTGTTTCCCTCGAACAGTTCAAGCGACTTCTCTCTTGGCGACGGCCAACAACTGCGAACCGTTGGGCGACGGCGATGCGGACGCATTGCTGGCTGCGCAACAGCCTCCGTCCTCGTGTTTCGAAAGGAGAGACATGCGTGAAAATGTTTTACCGCACGATTTGCACGAGTAGCGCTTCACGTCCGAATGGGTCTGCAGGTGGGCGCGTAAATTCGAACGATCGGCGAACGAGCGGGAACAGTGCGGGCACGAGAAGGGCTTCTCGCCCGTGTGCGTGCGGATGTGACCCTGCAGCAGCCACGGCCTGGAGAAGGCCTTTCCGCAAAGGAGGCACTTGCAAGGCAACGTGTGGGTGCGGATGTGCATTTTCAAGGCGCCCAGCGAGACGTAGACCTTCTCGCAATGCTTGCAGCTGAACGACTTCTTGCTGGCCGCTTGCTGGGCAGCGCAGTGAAGCTCTTGATGCTTGGTCAGTCCGCAGTAAGTGGAGTAAGACTTGTGGCAATCGGGGCACTGATAGCGGGCCGTTGCGCCGGCCGACGTTGACGAAGCCGACGAAGCCGATGAAGCCGATGACGTGGACGAGGCACTGCTTCCGCTTTTCTTGTTACTCCGCTGAGAAGACAGCAGCAACGCTGGCGGACTGTGACTGTGGTGGTGACGGAGCGCCGTCGATTCGGTTCCGCTCTCGTCGCAGCCGCTCGATCCGCTGGCCGGAGACGAAAGATCCTCCGTGTCGCTCGTCGATTCGGATAACTTGAGCGCTACGGCGCTGTTGATTGCCATCGATTCGGGCCACTGGACTCGATGCGAGTTCTGCTGCTGGGCCGATTCGCTGGGAGCGAATGGCGACAGTTGCTCGCTGCTCGGCCGGTGAGGGCTGCTGTTGGAAGCGGCCGGATACAACGGGCTGATGGCGGCCGTGCTGAACGATCGGTAAGGGAAATTAAACGGCAGGTAAGGCGCGTACTGGTGATGCTGTGCGTTGTAATGATGATAAGACACGGCCACGTTGATCTGATTATTCAAATGCAGCGGCTCTAGTGGCGTCGACATTTTGGCCAGTGACTGGGACGACAACATTTGCGAGGATGCGCTGCTGTTGACGTGTTCGGCTGCGAAATGGCCCAGCGGAGGAGTCCAAGACTTAAGCGGCTGATGGGCCGGTGGCGGCGATAAAGCGGCCGGTGTCATTGGCGAAGGCAACGAAGCCGCTTCTAATAAAGCGCGTAGTCCGCTTCTGATTTTGACGCTCCCGCTCGGCGGCAGCGTATCGGTCCTCCGGTTTCAAGCTCAAGTTCTCCGGCTCTTCGCTCATGGCTGACGTCACTAGCGAGGCTTCTGTTCAAATTCAAAGAAATTCAAGAAGAAAAAGAAGAAGAAAGAAAAGGGGGAACGATTAGTCCACATTGCTCACGAGATTTTTGTTCAACTTCGAGAAGAAAATGTGTGGAAAGATCGTCTACCTGTGGCGGCAACTGATTCAGCTTCGAGACTCTCCTGCAGAAAATAGGAGAGCGGCCGCTTCTTGAGCGGACAGTGGCTGTAGTTCTGATTCTTCTTGACGAGGAAAGAGCGCGGCATGCTGCTGGCTTCTAGGCTGCTTCCGCACATGGATGCGCAAAACGAAATCGATGCGACAATCCGCAATAATTGTTTCGGCTGCAAACGAAAAGATCCGGCCAATGTAACCAATCGAAATGATTACACTTTTCGTTTCTGATGAACGCCTTCAGATATAGATTTTGCTTTGTTTGTTTTGTTTTTTCTTTTTCAAATCAATTGAAAACAACCAACAATTCTCAAAATCCTTTAAAGGAATAGCAGCCGTTGGACTGTATACGAAACGAAAAAAAAATTATGGGCAACTGGAGAAAAATAAGAGAGAGAGAGAGTATCCGGTCGGTGCGAGTGCTCGGCGCTGACTGAAGTTTTCGCTGCTCCGCCCTGCCCTTCTTGTAGCCGGACTCTACCGGAGCGCCACCGCTGCTTTACAGGTGCTAGCTGTGGGGATCTAGAAAATGGACGAAGAGCAGCGAACAGGGGGAAGGGGAACCGAACTGGAAAAAAAAAGAAAATAAAAAAAAATCCTCCCTCCCTTGTGGAAGGTTCTCTCCTCTTCTTCTTCGGAACCCCACCCACCGCCACCCTCCGGAACGAAGCACGTGCCCCATCAGCGGCCAATGAGAAGACACGGTTTGCGACACACATGAGAAAACGTCTACGACGGTGAGGTGTAGAAGATACAGGCGAAAAAAGAAGGGGGGGAAAGGGCACCCAAATACACACACTTGAAAACTGCTGCTGGAAAAGAAAAAAAAAAATGTGTTCCAGCAGGCACCCCACCCCATATAGCGCCGTCAGTGCCCTATTCATTGGCCATGTTCGGGCCCAAACAAAAAAGGGAGAAAAATCAAATTTCATTGAATGGACAATGAAAGAGACCGGAGCATCTGCTCATCTTTAGTGCACAGCTCAATGGCTCCGTTTTCATAGCATTTACGTCAAAAGCATTATCGATGCGGCCCCCACGAGCAGCCGGAGTTTTTCGGGGCCCAGGTAACAACAACATCACGTACCTTTCAAAGAAAGAAGAAGAACAAGAAGAAGAAGGAAAAAAAAAAACACATATTGCGTATGCACTTGGTTAGATATTATGTTCCAGGTTGCGATGTGGTACCAGGTGCATCCGTCAGTGAGTTGGGATTTATTTAAAAAAAAAAAAACACATAATCTGTCGGCATTGATTTGAATCAACAGATTGGATATGTACGTGCAAGAGTTGGGTCGTTAAGGAGGAGGGAAAAGTTGTTACAACAAATGGGCCGGCTGTCCGTTCACGTTAAGCTACCGGAAGAAAATTCGGACACGCCAGCATCAGTCGATTGATATGCTACTGATTTGAAAAAGAAAGGCAACTGCTGCCGATGAGAGATTAACTGCCAATGAGGGACTTAAAAAAACCAACACAAATTTTTAATATTATTTTTGCACGTTTTTGTATTTTCACTTCCGTCCGCAGATGTTATTGCCACCGCGATCGCACATTGTGCCAAACTTCCTGCCCTTCCCCTATTTATCTGCGATTCAAAGTCGCAGAAGATCCAATCAGTGATGGGACTTCCCTCCAACGGGTTGCTCTAATCCGTTGGATGGTAACAGAACACCTTTTTCCGCTCGTCGCGGAAAAAGAAAACGGAACCTTCCGCACACCGGATCATTTCCGAAGGGATGACGGAAGGGTTAGAAGAGGGAAAAATAAAAGAAAATAAGGGAAGAATAAATAAACAAATGCTGGAAACGATTGACATAGAAAGCCGTTAGAAAAGAGAGGACCATTTTCAATATCTCATTAAGGTAAGAATTCCTTTTGCGAACAAGTCAAGGTGTGTGTGTGTGTGTGTGACATTTCAACCCTTTTTTTTCCGTTACAGAAGCAAACGTGTAAAGGTGTCACCTATACAGACACACACACGAATTGATCCAGTGCTCAGAGGGGGAAAGAAAGAGAAGGACAGTGAAGAAGAAAGAACATGATGGATGGGGCGGATGGTTTAAACTCTTTCCCGCGCGAGCCACACACACACACACACACACACCCAAAATAAGGAGGTGAACATTTCACAGATGCACAAAGGAAAGAAATAGAAATTCGTTTTTGCCTAGAGATATCAGATAAATATATATAAATACACAGACTGATACCGATTGCTTTACTAATGACTTATTCACGCCCGATGCTTGTGACGTCGGCCGTGTATCGCCGAATCCCGATTCCTTTTTTTTTTTTTCTCTTTAATTTCCCCGTTAAATTTATTTTTTCTTTCTCTTTTTACTTTTACCAAATATTTTTCTGACGGTTCGTTCGGCCCATTCATATGCTAAAGGGGGCCCCGTCGAGTAGCGCGTCAATAAATTTTATTCGATAAATGTCGCATTTTCTTCTGGTACATTAAGAAAAGGGGCGACACACACACACAACTATTGCACAGACGAAAGCACCACAGCCACTCATATGCATACATCCATAAGAAAGGCAAAAGAATGAGGAGAGCGTTTCATATATATACAGTACTAGAGGGTTTTCCCGCGTGAACGGGGCGCGAGCCAAGACCGCCAATACAACCCGTCGGGTCAAAACGGTCGACAGCGTTACATTTGTCACTGGCTCGTACATATAAAGTCCTGAAATTGTTATTTATCCCCCCCTTTTTTCTTTTCTTCTTCTTCTTCTTTTGGTCCTTGGGTCCATTCGGCGTATACACGAGCGAGGAAGGCTATACGATTTCAGTGCATATAGCGATACAAACTTATTATGCAAGAGAGTCGTGACCTTTATCTTTTTTTTTCTCTCTCTCTCTCTCTCTATCCCCGCCATTTTTTTTGTATTTTCCGGGAGAATAATTTTGGTATTTTTATTCTTTTAGTTCTCTCAGTCTTTTTTTTTTCCCCTATCGCATTGAGGAAGCGTGAAAAATTAACAAACAAAAAAAAAAAAACGAATAACATAAAAAGGTGAAGAAGGAAAAAAAAAAAGAGAGAAGAGATGAAGAAAAGGACGAATAAATAAATCAAACGAAATGATGTGGCTGAGCGGCTCGTCATCGTCCCTCCCGTAAAGGTTGTCGCTGCTGCCGCTTCTCATTTAAGTATCCCGCGTGTTTATAAAACATGCATAACACTATAAGAGAATATATATATATACACAGCAAACAAAAAGCCCCGGATGTATCACAATCCTTTTTTTTTTTTCTTTTTTATCGACGGGATTGATTTTTTTTTTTTTTTTCTTTCATCTCTTTTGAAGTTGGTCGTTTGACACGTCCTTCGTCTGTCGTCTGATTTCTTTTTATTATTTTTTCTTCTTTTATTCCGATGTCTGGACTGTTTGTTGTGCATTATGTGCAGGCAACCCCATTTTCTGACGTGATATTTTTTTTTTTCTATTTTAGATGATGGATTTAATATTTGTCTTTTTTTATTATTAAAATGCATCATTGGAATTGAAGTAAAATCAGTCGATTCTTTTGTCTGAAATCTATCCGTATTTCCAGGAATTCTTTGACTTGTCATCGCCTCAAAAATGAAATTTAAAAAAAGGGACCTTTTTCTGTCTACACGAATCAAAAAATGGATTTCACATAAAAAATATAAAAAACATCTATTGTTATGAGCTACGACGATCTAGACGGATGTCCTCGATTTTTCGGGGGACTTTGTCTCCAAACGTTTTTCACTTTTTAACGTGAACTGGATTTTATTTTCCTACCCCCCTTCTGCTCCCATTCTTTGTGTGTGTGTGTTAAATTCCACGTAAGAAAAGATAAGCCATTTTCTTGTAGATATTTACTGTACAAATTCATCACTCAGCTGCTGTTGGATGTCGGCATGAAATGCATCAAATGTGTGTGGGGGACAAATGACGCACGCACAAAACGTCTTGAGCTTCATTCACGCGGCTTCATCGCTCGCTTCAAGTCAAGATTATCGTTGATCTTGACACATAAGCCGGACACACACACACACACACGCACAGCAAAAAAAAAAAATCATCACATTTCCCATATATATACATACGCTGTTATTATTATTTTTCTCTTCTTCTCCCTTTTCTTTCCACGTAATCGTTCACCAGTTGACAAAAAGATATCCATCCGGAGGAAAAAAATAACACCAAGGGGGATGTGTGTGCAGTAATACCAAGAATAGAGAGAGAGAGGGTAGGTGGAGGGGGGTTTTGTATTGTCATCGACGACGCAGCTGCAAGACGTCAAGGTATTACGCTCGCGCCATCAAGAAGAAGAGGATCTTCTTCTTCTTCTTCTTCTTCTTGGGTGTGTGCAATGCACAAGGTGCTGGGTGTGTACCAGGGGGAGCACCCGACGCTGTTATGAAAGGAGAAGTGGCGCGTCGAAGTTGTGTATATATGATCGAGCCGTCATTGAGCACCGGATCGCCACCAGCTGCTCCAGCTGGTGAGGCTTCTTTAAAAAAAAAACCGTCTCATAAAGAGGAATAGAAGCGCACTGACAATCCAGCACACTGACGCACGGCCGTCGCTCGTTCAGTGTTGTTATATTATTATTACCTTTTCTTCTTTCCCTATTCAAATGGCCTTTTTTTCCCTTTTTTCGGACGACCCGTGCAAGCAGTGGCGGTCGCGTGCCCAACGAATTACCTTTTCATTGCTGGACTGGACCGTATCCTTTCTTCCCCAATGGCCGAATGGCCCTTACAATTGAGAAAAGAAAGCGCCGAGTTATTTTTCCTTCATAAAAATGTGTAGTAGGTGTAGTAGTAGTTTCCGGATGAATGGAAATGAAGAAGAAACTCCTCCTTGTGTATACGTACTGTATATATATATATATACCGCCATTGCTTTATGTATATGCACATCGTTGAAATTCCTGAGGTAAAAGAATAAAAAAATAAAATCAAGGGCAGGTGACCAAAAATTTCTTGTTATTATTAGCTCGGGGCTATTTATCAGCTCCGGTTTTGCTGCTATAGATATTCACTTCTTTTTGCTAACGTACACACGTCAGTGTATCGAATGTCATAGACGCTTTTCAACGTTCAAACAAGACACACACACAAAAAAGGAAAACATCCGTAACCGATCGGTATACTACTACGTTTTTATGTTTGATTTGATTACCATATAGTACATTCCCCTTGTAAATGCTGAAGTTTACAGAGGGAATTGGACAGTTAAGCTTTGCTATATCTGAACGATGACGATCGTGTTGGAGGAAATAAACGTCCGATCGAACTGACGTGTGTTATCGGTTTTTAAAGGTGCCCATATCACCTGGCGCCAATACGTTCGTTTCTTTTCTTTTATTCACAGATGATGACGGCACTGCTGTGCCTCCAATCCTCGACTGCGGTAGCACAACATCCAAAAGAGAAGCACACGGTTGTCTCTCGTCTAAAATGAAAAAAAAAAAATGTTCTGTCGAACATCAACTATAATAATCCCCTTTTCATCTCTCGTACGAAAAGAGGGGGAATTGATCGAACATCACGCAGCGTGCAACTCTTTTTTTTTTATGTACATCTCTCTTTAGTCTTATTGGGTTGCTGTTGCACCCGTGCAGCAACAATTGTAGCTGGACTCCCCCCTTTTTTTTTTTTTTATTCTTTCCTCGACCGTGAGTCTATTATACTCAGGGTGGCGCTGCTGTCTGCGCGCCTCTATCCATCATCCGAACGGCTTCATCGCGACGCCATCGATCATATTTCTTGCCTGTTGTTGTTCCATCTCATTTCTGTGTTGTTGTTGTTGAGGCCAATATGGTGAGGGTTCTTGCTCCATGCGCGAGCAGTCGACGGTGCATGTAATGGAATCAAATCAGCACCGTTGATTATGCCACATCCTCCTTATCCCTTTTCTTGCAGTCATAGGAGCCCATGCGCATCCATCAGACTCGAGTGTTTTCGCTGAAAAATAAATAAATCGGGACTTGTTTTTTGTTTTTTTATATATCGGGAAACGTGTCGTGTGTGTAAGCGCAGAGGCGGAAAGATATGGTAATAATAGCCGTACTCAAAGCTCAATTGAATGAGCAATACAGAGTGCGATTAAGGCCGCAATTGACTTTGCCGTTCATTACCTTTGTACCTGAGCATCTTTTTCATTTTTTACTGTTGTTGATTTTTGGGGTTGTGGGAGTCTCGTGATTCTACAAGCCACAAAATCCACATATTCACGGTGAGTTTAGTGGGCGTTGATGTATGCTCATCAAGACTTTCAGGTAGTTTCCCCAAAATCGAAAAACGAGGAAAAGATAAATCAATCATTGTACAATAAGTTCTGCAGTTTTTTGTTTGTTTTTTTTCTTTCTTTTTCTAAGTTTTCAAATGATGAAAACATTTGATAATGGCTTTATATCCGTTTCATTCTTTCTTATTCTTAATTGTGTTTGGCCATTTATCAACTATTGCACACAACAACCTTCCTCCCCCCCACCGAACAACAACACAAAAATTGGACGTCAAACAGTTTTGACTGGACATTACAAAAAAAAAACGCGCGTGCTGCACCTTTGGAATACTATCTAACCCGGATTTGTTTTTTTATTTTTTATTTTTTATTTCTTCATAATATTTTTCTTTTTTTTTTTTTATCTTTTCTTTCTTTTCTAGTTGCCCTTTTTTTTTTCTTCTCGCTTCGTGCAGCTGCTCCGCGATAGCGCCGATGACTAGTCCGACTAACATATACAAACGAGCACCACCTTGAGTCTTTGGCACCTTACACACATAGACACACACAGTGCCATTTCCACTCCCCGCTGTACGGAAATCACCTTTTGCCTTGGTCTTACTATATGCAGTGAATAATCCACAACAGCGGTGCATACACATAGATGGGGGGAAGAAAAAGCGATATCAATAGATGAATCGGACGTATATATCAACAGGCCGGTTAGATACGTATGGAGCATACAAGGTGTGTAGATATACACACACACACACACAGAGAAAATAGATGGACTTTAGCGTGTGTGTAGTAGAAAGGCGCCAGGAGTATACAGATTGTAACAGTCGTGGCACTCTCTGTTGGGGCTAAAGCTTTTCTGACCTATTGTTCCGATTGTGTTCAATAGCCCCCCCCTCCCCTGCCGGCCTTTAAGGTTTTTCTAGCTGTGCGTGTGTGTGTGTGTTAGGTTCATCTCTATTTCCCGATGGAGCTTTTGTTATCCATTGAGCTTAACCTTCTCTCCCTTTTTTTATTCCATTTTGCGATGGTGATTTGATTTTTCAAACGACGCGACCAACGCGCACCTGGCGCTGTCTGTCCGTAGTTGTATCACCCCCCCTCTCTGAAAAAAAAAACTTTGGGTGTATCAATAAACTTGATTGCAATCATTGGCTGTCGTGAACAAGAGCAAACGGTTTTTATTTTCCTGAGGGGAGAGACTAAGCACCAACAACGCCCCTCTCTTATTTCCGCGTTTAATTGGAACGCGGATAGCAGAAATGTGCGCAAGTTAATGAATAAACAAATTAGGAAGACGAATGTGTAACGCTAAACGGTTTTGGCCACTGGCCACTGTTTTGGTGTGCACACAACGTTTGCATACAACACACTGAGTCACTAAAGTGCGACTTTAGAAACGGAGCCGGGCCCCAGTCAAACATCTGCCCGCCGCAGACAATAGAGAAACGAGAGAGAGAGTTATAAGCACACGAGCAGGAGGGCTAACCTTCCCCTCTTTTTTTCTTCTCCTCAGTGTGTATGCATGTGTCTATACAGATTCTCTATAGTGAAATGGAACGGATTGGAGCAGTTGGGTGTACGGTAACAGCCGGCCCTTTGGATAAATTTGATGCACAGATTCCGACGTATATATACGTTGGCACCGTGTTGTTGCCTTCCCTCTCTCTATGTGTGTGTGTGTACGTGGTCGACGCCGTACGATCAACTGATTTATGTGTAATTTCGTTTTTGTTCCTTATCCGAATGTCCACAGCACCTGCCCACCCTCTTTATTTTTAGCGGGGTCAGTTCCACCATCAAGGATATGGCCACTGTACACAACGCCCAGTCAATGGCCTTCTCTTTCTATCCATGTCAGTTCATTTCCAACTTGATTTTTACGTAAGAATTTATTAAAAAGAATAAAATTTGATTTGAATTTATTTATACACGCTATTTTTGGGATGTAGTACTTGTATCGAAATTCGTTAGAGCATTCAAGATAAAATGAAATGATGCAAAAAATTAAGAGAAGAAAAGCTTGTGTGTTAGAGGCGCAGTTGTAACATATACGTACGTGTAATCATTTTATGCAATCATCGAAGTGGATCATCTTTCCGTTTGTGCGGTTTTTTTTTCTTTTTCTTTTGGGTTTGTTGCGATGTCTTCGAGCGGATCGATGAGTTTAAAGCCAAATCCCTTTTCTGACAAAGACAAAAAGAAAACAGATACGATGATGACGAAGTCTCTTTTTTTTTTTATAATTTTCTGTGTGTGTAACTTGATCTGTTTGTTCAGCGGCTGCTGAATGCCGGCCGGCCGGACATCTGACCCCACTTTACGTGGGCATTTCTTTTTTGCTAGTGGCTGCCGCTTTGTTGCTCGCGCAAGTTCCTCATCTTTTTACGTCGACGCTGTCAGCTGTGTTGGACTTGTTATTCGTACGCACACACGCAGCAAACAGCGGAAAAGCTCATCGGTAAATAGCCGATGGCAATGTCCAGAAAATTTGGCCAATTCAGTCAGTCGCCGCAATCCCATTTGATTCGCGGTTTTTTTCTTTTTTTAAACCATTCAGTAACCGGATCGAAAAGGACATTTGGCTACACGTGGAGGGTTTTACCGTCAATTTCAGTATATATACACACCATCATTTTCTTGTCTATCCTATTGCTTTCTATGCACCACGTTTATCGTAATTTGAATAGAATTTGGCGAGCGCACATCCACAAGAAGCAAACAGAAGCCCCAATCGAAATCGGCAAGTTTCTTTTCATTTTTTTTTTTTTTTTACTTCTCCCCAGCGTTTTATCAATCGATATCCGATTTCCAAGTTGCACGCACGTATATACCCAACACAACTGCCTTTTTTTTTTCTTTCTTTCTTCTTCCCATGAAACAGACACACACAAAAAAATACATTAAATCGAATAGGAGGGGATATAGCAATCGTGATATAAGACTATTGTGCTGTGTGAATACACTGTACATGTTGCAGACATAATCAAAAAAGGACTTGTAAGATACTTACACACAGGTGTTGGTTTCTACGATTTCCTACTGCGCGTACATAGCGGCCCCTTCAACCATTTATCAATGCAATTGAAATGTGGTGGCTCTCTTTTCTATATTGCGACGTCCATGGGAAACACTTTTATTTTCATTCGATGCCGTGTACGCCGTGCAATATGATTGGCTGTGCATTGCATAATAAAGCGTCTCTTTCTTTATAGACGATTACGAACGGCAGCATTTCTTTTTTGATTTATTTATACAAATGCAACGGACAAAAATCAAATAACAAGAAAAAGGTAAGCACTTGATGGCGCAGTTTCTTTTATTTTCATGGCCGACAACGGAGCAAATGGACAAGAGACGATTTCCACCCCAAAAGCGAAACGGAACGCCAAGGTAAAATGTTCACTTTCGATCAATAAATCTCCAGTACGAGAAAATGTTTTTAAAATAAGAAGAAAAAAAAAATTCACACGGGAAATGATTCGAATAAAAAGTGACACACACACACACACAGCAAATATAGAAAAATACCGACGCGGCCTATTGTATAGATTTTTACAGTGCACGTTGGAAACGACGTGAGTGTCAGGATTTCTCTATCCCCCTCCCCTCGGCTGTCGATTTTTCAATACGTTCGCAGCTTCTGTGTGGGAACCTGTAACAGCATTCGATATAAAGAAAAAAGTCACCACATTGAAAAACATTCGTAGAAAAAATACAAATAAAATAAAATGGCCGCCTTCCTGACGAATAAGAGATGGCGACCTAAAAAAAAAAAGAGGAATTCTTTTCTGGATTTTGCCGGTGCGACCTACCGATCATGCGTAACCATGGCCCCCCCACTCTCCTGTTCGGACATGGAAACCAAGTCCACCATCACGTCCGTCTTCCTTTCTTTTGCGCGCATTCCTCCCGCAAAAACTAGTTTCATTCTTTTTCCGGATCATGACGAAGGGTCTTTGTGCAGCTTGTCCGCCAAGTTCTTGTATATTATTGGTAGCTGCCATCACTTGGCGAGATGCAACACGTCAATAACCGGAGGTAGGTGGCAGAAGGGGCGGATGATGTGGCCACAAACAAACAACAAAAACTTCCGTTTTCTCTAAAATGCCAATCTTCTTTTTATTTTTCATTTCCCTCCTTCTCTTATTTGAACTTGTATCCGTTGAGACTTACTGAAGAAGGAGCAATCCCCCTGTTGTCCGTCCTTTTAAAAATGCCAGCCAAGTTTGACGGATGCGTGTTACAAGCTATACGCTGGATAGGTCCGTTTCCATGTCGTGGAGGGGATCAAGTAAAAAAACGTCACATTTCCCAAACATTCCATCGTTGACAAAATGGAATGCAGCACCTCAACCGCTCAAATACCTACAATTGTCAAGCACTATCGGTAAATACAGTTACGTGTTTTGGGGCGTCAAAATATATATGTATACGTACATTTCTTTTGATTTATTCAACAGGCGAGTTTTAACGTCCGAAAAGGGAAACATGAAAGCATCACACAGCAAACGTTCGTTTCCCTCATTTCGTCGGTGTTTTTATTTTTATTTTTTTTTCAGGTCCTATTTTTAGTTGTGAAAACCACACAGACGTTTGTTGCTATCCTCCTTCTTTCGTACAAAAAAAAAAATCTAGCCCTCTCTCTTGCCGCTAAATTGATAAATAGTCGGGAGAAAGGAATGGATACATGTCGTTCCAGCTGCTCGAGTCGTCTCCGATGTCATCGCGCATCCAGACGAACCGGGGGAGAGGACTTTTTCTTTGAAGAAAAGGAGAAGAAAACTTTCAACAATACACGAAAATAGTAAATGAATCAAAAAGGAAGCCTGTATGGATCGCGGTTGGACAAAATAAAAAGGAGAATATCTTCTTTAAATACACAAGATGAGTTAGCAACCAGATACAGCCGTTTTTATTTCCTCCATCTATTATTCTGGTGAATTAAACGTCTTGGCATCGTGTCGTTTAATGCCACTTTTAAGCCTGTTAAAGATGCAAAAGTAAGAATGTAATATGAACCATATCATCCGAGAAAATCAGGTAACCAATCGAGAAAAAAAAAAGGGGGGACAGATCGAGGCTATGTCGTGAAAAGCCTCTCTATCGAATTAAATTTATATTCACTAAAAGATTTGAAAAAAAAAAAACCGCAATAGAATTTATCAACGGTGGATTGAACATCCACAGCGCCAGAGGAGAGCACACGTGTACAAGTGATCTAGTGTAATAACGGTATGGATAAATAGTGTTAGCCTGTATACACTCGATTCACATAAAAAAAAAGGACATTTCGCTCCGTCCGCGTACATAACTCTTGGCCATCAGCCCTATAGTCTGCGACACGGGAAATGCATTAGAGAGTTTCGAGAACTTATTGGCCAATAATCATGTCAGGCCCGCAAATGAAATGTATCGCTCTCGAAACTGCTTGTCGCGGTTACATTGACAATCTGTGGGCCTATTTAAGGATATGTATAGCTATTTCCTATATCAGGTCATCCGTATCGAATAGAAAACTACATCACTGTGTAATCCTCTTACGTGGCTATGGAGCGAAGAAGAGACGAGATGTTGTTGAATTTTACTTTTTTTTTTTTTTTTATACCGTGGTCGTTTATCTGATTAGTGCCCTATTGACGATGCCATTAGGCAAACAGGCTCCGATTCCGGATATGTCTACACTCTATTCCGGATTTCTGTAAAGGAACAACAGCTGATATAATAGACGTCGTCTATCTTGCATAAATCGAGGTCAGCTGTGCTTCTCTTTATAACAATGTGTGTACGGGTATACTATAACTAGATGAAATGTGCGGCGTAGTGAAAACGCAACCGCAATCTGGTTGAGGGTGTCGAATTTTTTTTTTCTTTTTTCTATATCTTACGGCCGTCCGTAGATGTATTGCGCAGCAGAGAGCGACGACCCTTTACGAGAAAGAAAGATGTTTTATACCACCCGCAACGTGTAGCTGGAGGTTTTGTTTCCTCCTCCGCCGAGGTTGGCGATGTTGTATATGCCTACATAATAGGCCGGAAAAAGGTTCCTCTTCCTCATCCGTTTTTTTTTTTTTTTTGAAGATATTTAATTTTTTGAGGGGGGTTCGAATGGTCGGTTCTATTCAAGTTCAAACACAAACACAATTGTGGATATAAGAATAGACGAAAGGAGAAAGAATGGTAGGGACGTCGAAGAAATTGTTTGACCAGTTTTTTTCTTATGTGCATATTCGATCCGTGTCGGAATCATGGGAGAGAAAAAAGAGGTATATCCTAGAGGCTGAAAAAAATAAATTAAATAATAGAACGGAGTTTTAAAAAAATAATAATAAGGGTCGTAGAATAGGCCAATGGAAAAGGCTATCCAGCTCCTATTTTCTTCCATTTCAACAGGAGCTTTTGTCGCCTGTTTGTCTATTGTGGAGGTCACAAAAAAAAAAGGACCGTGTCATTAAAAAGTTCAAGAGAGCACAGACACCATCACGGCAGACCTGCCGAGTGTTTTTTCTTTTTTTTAGAGAGGGAAAGGTCCTTGGCTATATCCTTGTCGGTCTCCCATGGCTTGGCCGGAAACTCTTGAAACTGTCTCTTTCTATATGTGCGTAGACACACACACACACCTTCGGTCGTGGCCCACATCCAACTATACGTAGAAGGTCAAATAACAAATCTATACCAGAAAAGAAAAAGGATAAATAAGTAGGGGGTGAATACACTTGCTATACTTGTAAGAGGTTTATACTTTCTACGTCCCTTTAAAACGTTCTATTGTTTGCGACAGGTCAACCATTTTTGTTATTGCTCTCTCTCTCCGTTTCTCGTTTCGGCAAGTGCACCTTGTTCAAAAATTTGCATGCCTGTAATGAATTTCACTGTAGAAGCATAAAAAAAAAATTCATGATTTGGCTGGCTCTATATATAATCTCGGCTTTACGTAGCGCTGACAGGTGCGGCTGTGAATGTGAAATGTCAGATCAGGTCCCGCTCGAGCGGAAATGAGCCCCGCTACTCGTCTATGACCTTTTTTAATGATACGTATATACCGTTCCAAAGTGGTGAGCTTTCCACGTCTCCGTAGATATACTCGTGGCAATGACAGAATGCCAACAAGGACGACGACAGAGTATATTACGAGACATCCTTGATACTTGCAACGAGTTCTTTTTGTTTTTCTTTTGTTTAGCGCAGAGAGGGAAACGTGAAAGGAAATAGACGTTGGATGACATGTGGCAGTCAGGTGTGTTCTTTCTCAGTGTGTCTTTTCGCTGTCTAGCTGCTGCTGTTGTCGGCCGACGTTGGTGGCGGCCTGGAACGTGGACGATTCCCTAGAAAAATGCGGAGATTTACGGCCGCTTTGACACTGCTGACTTACCAACGCTATACGGAATTCCATCTGCAGGTTTTTTTGTTTTTTGTCCTTTTTCCTCTCTCGTTCTCTTGATGCTTTTCGACCGGTTTTGTGTGGTGTTGCACGTCTAACGTTCCATGATGAAACCAAGAGTATTGTTTGTTTGTGTGGCTTTTTTTCTCGGTATCCGTTCTCGGGCCCTCTTTACTTTTGGCTTCAATCTCTTGGTTTCTCAATGCGGCGACTGGGTAATTTTTGGGGTTTTTTGTTTTATATCTTCTTTAGTCCCTGGACCAGACACAACAACAGCGATGTACATAACACAACATTGAAAAAAAGGAAGGAAGGAGAAAGGCAGTATATACATGGCAAACGCGGGATAGTTGGTGGAGGATCCAAACAGCGGGCGGGTTTCACTGTTTTTGTCGTCTGTTTTTAGAATCCCGCGCGCTCGTTTTTGGAACATTATCCGGAGGTTGCACGATTTTTTTTCTTTTGTTTTTCAAATCCCTTTATTTCTTTCGTGTCAGCCAGAAGAGAGTTCTCTTCGCGTAGAAGAGGAGTCGTCTAATTCATTGCTTTATTCCGGCACCACTGGAAAATTGGTTGGCTTCTATCCTCTCGATTCGTTATGGTTTTGTTTCTTCCATGTCTATTTGCCTATAGAAGCTGGGTGTTATATAGCAGCAAGAAAGATAAACAACTATCCAGCCCACAATCTGTATACATTAGATGCACAGGGGCTTAAAAACAGAGAAAAGAAAATCCCCAAAAACGATCAGCACACGAAAGTTCACGACTCGCCAAACAAGCAAAAAACTCGGAATAGTTTTTGTTTTTGTTTTTGTTTTTTTTTAAAGCCATAACAAGTGGTGTATATTAGGTCTGCTGCTATAAATGTTCCATCTCTCTTTCCCCCGCACTTTTTTCTTGTTTGGTTTTGTTTGTTTTTTTTTCGTGTCCGCCGAATGGCCGCATTGTTACACCTTTGGCAAATCGATACGCGTCCCTCTTCCATAATTTGCCCTCTTGTTTGTGTGTCTTCATTTCCAACTTTTTCTTATCTCTTTCTGTCTCTTTTCTTTTGTTTTCTTCTTCTCTTTTGTCCTTTTGTTTTTTTTTCACCTTATTTTCCCATAGTGTTGTATAACTTCTTGTTTGTGGCCGTCTTCTTATTCTCTATCGTCCGGGCGTTAAATGTTCAGAGAAAAAGGCCAACAGCGCAAGTTTTTATTAGCAGTCGTATAGATAGCGGTTGGGGATGAGAATGCAACCGGTCGTTAACGCAGACACACAACCTGCTGCAAAAGAGCAGAGGCAGTTAAAAAACATTCTCGGTTAACAGCAGCTCCAGCGCACCACCGATGTATGGCGCAAGAGGGAACTCTGCAGGAGCGGCAATGCTCCCCCGCTGCAACAACTACAACAAAACACAATAGAAACAAAATAACACCTCTACCTACGAAAAGAAAAGAAAAGAAAAAAAAATGTGTGAAACAGCCGAATAGACTGAAAGATTAGTCCAGCAGCTTCCAAAATTGTGTCGGGGCGAAATGTTTTGTTTTTTTGCGGGATCTCGTCCCGACATTCTTTTGCTAAGTTTGCCAGCTTACCTAAACAACAACAACTTTTTCTTCCTTCGTTCTATGTATTCCTTTTCTTAACACGGATGTGCTATATAGCAGCCGGTGTAAAAATACTTGAAGACTTCTATATACGTATATATATACAAGCCAATCGAGAAAGAAGGCGAAGCACCAGGAGGGATATAGCCCTGATCACAGTGTCAAGTCCGAATAGGCTTTCGTCACCTCTTCGAGTGTTTATTTTGACTCTTTGGCACCGGCAAGAAAAGGAAGACGCATACACCCAGCATCTCTGGATTGCTATAGCAACAGAGCCAACGTCCCAGTTTTTTTCGGACGGTTGTATTATGTCTTGTATACAATGAGAACGGGCCCGTCCTCCTGTTCGCACTTGATGCACATTCTTGAGCAAAGGATCGCAGTTTGTAGACGGGCAATGTTTTAATGGTGTGGCATTTCGTATTCCTGTCTCATTCGGTCTTGTGGTATATTTATTCTTTCTGGCTCGCGTGAACGGATGGCCAGCCACTGACCCTTCGGTACCTGCTATTGGTCCGTCTAGCCAACTATGTTTATTGCTAACTGAGACATCCAGATTAGCTATTAGGGGAAAGCGTGAAAGATTCATCCCCGCAGACGAGATTAACCTCAATCTTCGGCTCCCGTTTGCTGTGTCTATAAAAAAGAAAATTTAGTTTGCCGGCCAAGGCCAGCATAACTAACGCGCTGTCGTCAGTCCCAGCGAAAATAATCTACCTCCGAAGAAAACTAGATTATTCCATATCCCAATCTGTCAAATTCTGCATTATTCAAACTGAATAAGTGAAACACGATTTAAATAATTAGACGCACTGGGCCAAGGTTAAAGTCTAACTTGCATAGTGTATGCCTATGAATAAATCCTATATGCACTGGCAGAAAGAAAAAAAAAGGGAAGGATCCTGTTCTATACGTGGCCGGCTGTTGCTAGCTGTTGCTGCATGGCTGATATATATATATATACGTATATATCCAGCCAAGTAACACAGTTTCAAGCAGACTCTCAACCATCAGAAGAGTTGAAAGACGAGGGGCAGGTGGCGAGATCCAACTCTTATAACTCAACGTCTCAGCCAACTCCCGACGTTCCCTTTCCTTCCCCTCTACCTATACTCGTTTTTGTTTTTGTTTTTTTTAAAGGGAAAGATTCTTTGCATCTTGGACGAGTTGCCAACGTGCTGCTAAATGAGATCGCTATCTTGTTTCAAATTCACGTAATTGAGAATAGAAAAAAAAATGTTTGATTATTATTTCATCCGTTTTTGTTTGTTTTTTCGCTTTTCCGTTCGTTTTGAAACGGATAAACTCGGAACTTGCACGGACTTTTTTTTGTCCGTTCATCGTTCGTGAAGGAAAAAAAACTAAAATCCAAACAGACAAAAGGCTCTTTTAATTCTCCCCGATTTTCATTTCGTTATATCTCTTCCCTAGACGCTAAAAATCGATTGACACAAGGAAAACAAGACAAGTTGATCACTCTCCACTTTTCATTTTGAACGATGGCGTAACTAGAGAAGATTACCGAGACTCTTTTTTTCTTTTTACTTGTCTCACTCTGCGGGAGGTAAAGGGCAAGGCAAGGGTGTCGGCTGTTGGATAATGAAACTCGTGTTTTCGTTATTGAGTTACCCACTAAACACGTGTCTCCCTCCGCTATTTCCAAGAAGAAGAAAAAAAAAGAGCTAAAAGGGGAGAAGGGAAGATACAAAATGTACAAGAAAAAATAAAAATAAAAGAACGAGGGAGGTAAAAAAAAAAACGGTACACACAACCATTTCGTTCTGTTTAACTCTCTGCGTCTATGCGTTACACGCGCGCACGCGTTACATGTGCCAACGCAGTGAGCCCTGGTGTGTCCAGCTGTTGCTGAATAGGTCAAAGTCAGGTCCGTATGGTGTTGAGCGTGTCACTTTTCACCTTGCCACTTCTTAATCTTTATTCCCTTTTTTTTTTTTCTCTCTCTCTCTCTCTCTGTACTGGCATTAAGAGGAAGAAAAAAAAAGAATGTTTTTAACGACGTAAGAGAAACCTAGTCATAATGTACAAACATGGATGTATTTATATAACTGACTAACTGCTTGCGGTTGCTTGGGTACACCCGAACGTTTAAAAAATGAAAAAAAATTCCATATTTAAATTGTTTCTTTTATTTTTGAAAAAGCGGCTGGGCTTGTAATGGCGACAACAGCTGACAACGAGCAAGAACACACACGGCCAGTTCTTTTTTTAAAAGGCGAGAGGCGATACGTGTGTCAGAGATAAATTAGTTTCACAACGGGCTCGATATTCATTTGTCATCGATGATCAGGTCAAAGGTCGGAAACATCTTCTTTAGTTTGAAACTCGTGCCCAGCAACAAAGTACCAAGCAGCCGACTGAAAATTAAAAAAATAAAAAATTCCTCCGCGGTGTTCCAGTTGGGAAAGAAAAAAAACAGAAACACATTGACCGCCCCCGCAAGTAACTGCTCAAACAAGCGCACCACTTGTAAAGGTACACATAGATCGTTAGCCCACCGTTAACGCACCTGGTATGTACAAAACACATAGGTGTCCAACAGGCCAATCAGAGCCATATTGTGGAAATGATGTTAGGTCTCTGCAAACAGCACCAACTTCTGCTCGGCCGTATAAGAAAAAACGAGGGGATTTTCAATCAAAACAAGACGCCCTTCTCCAACATTTTACCTCTCTTTTGACTCTCTCGCACACCGCTGTGTGACGTGCACAATTAATAGTCGTCCGGGCCTGCTGGACTGTTGCGGCTCGTGTCCGAAAAACGCAGCGGTCTGTCCGTAAAAGCGATGATAAATGATCTCGTAAATGAAGGGGAATAATAATATATCGTCTATTGAGCTGCGTTGTATGTACGAGACTATAAAACTCTGTATATTTATTCACAGTATAGATATATAGACAGGCAAAAAGGAAGGCAAACGCATTAAAACATGTCGGAGTTCTCTTTTTCTTTTCCAGGTGCAAGTTTGACTCTTGTACATATTTCTCGTTGTAAAAGGTGAATGTTTTTTTTTTTTTTTTAGTTTGAGTTTCCCCCCCTCTTGTTTTTCTGCCCTTGCTTCGGCTTTAGTCGGTGTAACGAGTGAGTCAGAAACCTCTGTGTGTAATCAAACTAGTGGCGATGATTTAGCACCGTCATGTAGCACCTTTCGGTGCTCGACAGCAGCCGTTGTTAAAGTAGTTGTGTAGAATAACCTTATGACGGCTATATTTTTTGCCTTTAAAGATCCTGTTAACTAAACAATGATTAGGAATGTTGTTGTTTTTCTTTCTTTCTAATTATCAATTCATTAGCCATCGAGTTCCATTTTCAGGACATGCTTCTATACTTTTAGATGATAAAAATCAGGTCTCAAATTTTTCAACATCTCTTCTCAATTTAATGAGGTTACAAGGCCTGTCTATTACTAAATAGGTTGATCCTATTTTTTGTTGGAAAAAGGAAACAACGTGTCACCGCCTTTGAATGTAGTACTACATAAAAATGGGTGCCACTCTCTTTCCTTTCTACGTGGGCAACGTAGAGAAACGCACGGGGAAATCCGATAGTATCGGCTGATGATGTCGGTTTTCTCCGGCTTTGATTTAGATCTGTGGCATCTGCCTCGTGTGTTTTCCATAGTGAACTTTTTCCACGACGTTCCGTTCGTCGTGTAGATACTATAGTGTTTGAGCCTCTATAGGAAATCACGACATTACCTATGTAAAATAAGGTTAGGGCGACAACAAACAAAAAGAAAAAATCGGAGCGTGTGTCGAGCCCCTTTTTTTTTTCAAATGGCGATAGAATTTTTTTTCTTTTTCGGGCTTTCTCGACAATCTCCAGTAAATCTTTGAATAATGGGTCTGATTGCTCGTCAGGTTTTCGCTCCGTTTTCTCTCTTGGACGTGTTTTTTTTTCTTTCTTTTCTTTCACAAAGGCGTCGATTCTCGTCACGAAATAGCGTGTTAACTTCCTTTTCTTTTCGATCCGTTCTCTCGTATTCTTTTCATGCTTATGTTACGTCACGGAGAGCCAAAATCGAGGATGCGCGCAAACACTATATATATATAAGAGCCAATTCATCTGCGTATATAACTAACGCTCCAATATAATATACATATCTCCTCCTCCTTCTATTCTTCTTTCATCTTGCCGATCTCTATTGGTTCGATTTCCTTTTTCGAATTATTATGTATAGATATTTTTTTAACACAAAGACGAGTTATATGTTTTTCTTTCAAATCAAAAAATAAAGGAGGAATCGATTTCCGTTATTTATCGGGCCGGTGGTAATTTCGATGATGTACACCCACGCATTGCCTATCCTTGTTCATCGAGACTTGTAGCCACAATGATAATAAAGAATCAACGGAGATTTCCTTTTTTTTTTTTACATCCTGGCCGATTGTAAAAAAAAAAAAATCACAACATCAACAAAACGAAGAGAAACAGTTTGAAGAAAGACGGGCCATATAGATCCCAACCGAGCCCCGCCAAAAATGAAAGATAGCAGAGATCCCTTTTATTTCCTTATATGCGCTTTCACAGCTTTCTTTCACTTGCAAATGAATTTTTTTTTGTTGTTGCTTTACATCCAGTTTAGTTTTTTTTATTCGTGACGGACGCCCGGCTCTTCACATCGTCCAGGACTTTCTGTCCGACCCCTTTAGCTCCTCTTCTTTTCTTTCAGCCTCTCTGTTTTGAATTTGCTTATGTATAAATACTATATATACGATCTGTTGTTGTTGTTGTTGTTCCATCACAAAGAGTTTCTTTTTTCAACAGATTTCTATTTATTTATTCCAATTTGGCCAGGACCCTGTGGTATACACATAAAGGCATCAAAAGAATATAGTTCACGACACCACACACACACAAACACACAGGGACTTGTGGAATAATCAGGTGAGATGTCGTGGTTTGATCGCCATTCGAAACTTCTTCTCGTGCGCGACCTGCACCTCAAATCAAAACTCGTTTCTTTCTTGGCACATATTCGATGTCTTATCTTCTTTTACATTCTTAAAAAAATTCTTTCCTCAATTCAAATTGCGTAGTTTTCTTTTTTTAATTCAAAGATTGCTGAATACATGGGACATGTTTAAACGCACCTGGACTAAACGTATACGAACAATTGTGTGTGGCTTTCTCCCCGTGCGCTAAATCGCATTGACAGCCGAATGAAATAAATGTGACCATCAAACTTGAGCTGCTTCCTGTTCTCGCTTAAACGTTCATAACGCGATTTCAATCCGTTCCGGGACTGCCATTACTTTGAAGCTCGTGGTTATACGCGGAAAAAGGCATGTGCGTTCTATATAGGAACTTGATCATTGAATACCAAAAGAAAAAGAAGAGGATAGAGGAAGCAGAGGGAAAAAATCCGGAGCAGGAAGGAGCGCAATGAGGATTTGCCGCCTAAGAAAAATAAAAAGTGATGTAATACACAAGAAAGAAAAGCCGTGTTGTACAAGAGGGTTACGGAAGAAAAAAGGAGAATATATTCGTCTATAAGGAACCAGGTGCAGATGGTCTGGAACAACTCACCGACTCTTTTTTATTTTAGATTTTTACTCGCTCGAATTTTCTTTCTTTTTATACACAATACAAGAGCACACAGCAAAAAAGAAGAAAGGCAGTTGAAAACAATCAAAAGCCAGTTGAGTTTCAGGATTTCAGTTCAAGCCAAACGAAGGAGGGGATTCAAGAGGGGGAAAGGAAAAAGGAGAGTTGGGGGTCCCGTGATTTTTGCGGTCTTGTTCCACCGCATTAATCCTCAATGGTATTGCGTAAGCGGCCGGTGCGCACAACACAACTAGTTCTATTTCAAAAACGCCCTTACGGTCAGGCGCATATAGCCGCTATACGTTTATAAGGGCCAAGAGAAAACCCGTTAACTTTCTCCCTCTTGCTGCATTTCTTTTTCCGATTCTTAAACTTGCAATACAGTCGCTTTGTATAATGAACAACCGTCATTTTCAACGGGCAAATCTTTAGGACACACCCTTCTTTTTTATGTCAAGAATCACGCTGCTGATTCTAAAGCAAGCTTGACCGCATCTGCAACTCGGCCCTGCTCTGCATCTGCTCGCATTTTCAACATTCCAAATCGATGAATTAACCCATTTCCAAAAATATTATTTTTTTATTTTGAGAAAGTCAACAGTTTCGTTGACATTCTGCGACCGGATATTAGCACCGCACTCATCATCATCATCATCATCATCATTTTTTGTTGGGGGGGGGGAGAAGGAAATTTATACGTTTTTGAAATGAGTTGGCTCTGTGGTGCGATTAGTGCGGAATGTGGCGATATGAGTGTCTTTTGTCGGCCGTATTCCATTCGCCCATCGCATCGTCCGTCCCGACTGAGAACATTACGGATGCACGCACCCGCGGGAATCACTAAAAAGATCGTGTGAGGTAAAGAAAAATGTCCGCCTTCTTGTATATACCGGTACGCTATTTTACACACCCCTATATAAGCTGCAGCAGTGACACACGAACGTATACTCTTTCGTGTCTCTTTTTTTCTTTTCCCCCAATCTCACAGCAACAATCTCCGTTTTATATTTAGATCGGGTAACGGGCGGCTTTTCTTGGTGTTGACTGCGCAGCTCCTCATTAGTCGTCTACTTCTGCCCCCCTTTAAAAACTGAGTCTCGTGATGAAGGGGGGAAACTCCTTTTAGAGAGATAGAAAAATGTTGATTCGCTTTTTTAAGAAGGAGCACATTAAATAGAATGGATCAAGCTGTTAAACGTGCATAGCTTTGTGTCTACCCGCCATTTTGTGTGCAACATCCGTTTTTGCACAGCGGAGGACAAGCGGAAGAAGCGCCGAGTTTAAACTTGCATACCTCCAACGCAAAATGTCCGGCTGAGCACACAGCCCTTGCATTTCCTTTCCCATTTTTCGAAACGGGATATCCAAAAGATGCGGCGCTTTTGTTTTGCTGAATTTTCTACGCATTAGCAAACATGAACGAAAGGGTGGGGTTTTTTTTCTGCTGGTTGTAACAAAAACGCAACGAAGGTTTGAGTTTGCCAATGTCAAGAACAATTTCCCAACTCTTTTTTGCTTCCCCCCCTTTTTCACCGGAAGTGAAACGCTGTGTGTAAAAACCTCAACCTGCAACTCCTACCCTTTTTTGTGGCCGTCGTGTTAGCCGTACATATTCAAATCGCTCTTTGCCGTCAAATGGGGTTCAATAACTCTTTATTCGTTCAATAGGAAAAATAACAAGAGGGGGACTGTTTTCATCTACTATACGAGTGGCCTATCGGCTAATAATCAAATGACCGCTGGTGCTACTTCATTCTTTGTATTGGTCTGCCTTTCGAGTAAAAAAAGAAATAAAGGGAGACCCAACATTGGCCAGGTTAAACCTATACAAAACACAACCCTAGTATAGAGGGGAGAAGGCTTATTCGTCAGGTAACGTTCCGAAAATGCAACTCTTTTTTCCACAGTCATCGATGACTCGATACCTTTTTTTTTTTCTTTCTCTTATTGTTCCGCTTGACAGTCACAGTTGGGGCTGGCATATATAGGTCCAGCCTGTGTGTGGCGACATTGGCAACGGAACTATACACAGCACCTGCCCGTCTTATCTAAACAACAGACTTGTTTTTTGTTTTTTTTAACAACAATTCTATTTTATTTTTTAAAACATACAACACCTTTCAATTCAACATCTGTAAGCTGCGCTGTTCCTTTCTTACGTTCACGATTCTAATCTTAATAACTTAAAAATTAACGTTTCGTTTTTTTTCTGGGTTGTTCTATACATTGGAACACATTGGTATTTCATTTCTTTCTTTCTTTTTTGAAATGTTGGGTTTTCTTTCTCAGTTTGTTGTTGTTGCCGTTCATCTCTATTTCTGGTGAAAATGGGTCTTCTTGCTGTTGGTCTTCTTCCATTTTGTGGTGGTATCTATTTCGGGGTGTCTAAAAGTCGAAGGAAGGGCATATAGTGGTGATAGCGTGCTGTCTGTAGTATCAACAACCTGATCGATGACTCTGTTTATTTTCCCTCTTTTTTTTTTTTTCTCTTTTTATTTTGCTCTTCTTTCTGCTTCTTTGCCTTTCCCTCTTCTCAACTGACTTCCTTGCGCACGGCTCCGTTCCATTCCATATTTATAAATAAAGATGTTTCTTCAACAGATTTCTCTGTTTCAGATAACACAAATCGCAATTCAAAGAAGGCGAACGAATTTTTTCTTCTGAAAAAGAAAAAAAAAACAAAATCTATAATCATTATTTGCTTGTAAAAATAATCAAAAGGTTTAATGCCCTGCTGTTGTTCTATTTGGATTGCTGAAGGAAAACAGACAACTATGGAGGTGGTATAGCACCAAAGGCTTTTTTCACGCGCAACAACCGAACACAACTGGCTATACAACCAAGTCACGCAGCCAAACCTCATGATACAGTGTTAACCAATATATTAGGTGGGAGGGTGAAAAGGTCACGAAACACATACCACCTGGAGAAAAAAAAAGAAGCGCCAAGTGAATAATCCCTTTTGCCGCATCAAAACTACACACGAGACGTGATTTTCGGTCAATGAAAAACGGGACTCCCGGACGAGAAACTTCATCATCCGTCTATTATGTACTTCGAAAAGAAGCAGGGAAAACAAAAAAAAAAATCCCGACACACAACTGAACAAACAATTTCACAACGTCTTCATCTCTCTGCGTGGGCGTGGTAAAAGCAAAAAAACTAAAAATTCGTGAGTGAGAAAAAAAAAAGAAAAAACGGGAGAGAAAGATACGACGACCGACGCTTCACCGGTTAATGGGATTGGCTTCATTAAGCAACCGGGAATGTTATTCTATTATTTATTTTTTTTTTCTTTACTATTTGGCCCTTGTTTCACTCATGAATTGCTCACGCAGGAAAAAAGGATGCAAGTCAAAAGAAGTGGAAGTGATAAAGAGAGATGTTTCCGTGTGACGTCACGGCGCCATTAGGCTATTCAGCCCACGACTTTTCATCATCTCTCACCTGAAACACCAAAGGAAATAAATTGGACAACAACAACAACAACAACAACAAAAAAGGGAGAAGTTTGACTACGTGACCGGATCGACATAGTTCTCCCGCGTGAGAGAAATGGCCGCAAACAACCAACACCCCCCCCCACCTCTCAAAACAAAATGCAAACGAAGAGAAAATCTTCGAGTTGACGCCACCGTTTCCGCCCACGCTCATCATTTTCTTGATTTTTTTTTTTTTTCATCTTTATCGTAAACATCTGCCGATTCCTGCCGACAGGATCGCTATCATCTCGACAGCACACGACTCGTTCTAGTTTAACCATAACAATAAAACAAATCTCTCTCCACACGCGTGTGACTTTTTCTTCTCTCATTTTTTTTTCTATTTTTTGTGAAATTTCCAGTCGATAAACAACTTGAAAGATAAACGAAAAGTCCTCCATTCTATATAAAGTGACACAATAACAATTTATTTGAATAGTTTTGAAGAAATATTTGGACGCCAGTCGATTTGGCATATGGACACATTTTGTTTTTTCTTAATATCATATTGGGTATATAGTAAGCTAAAAAAAAAAGGAAGTTTGGTATTCATAGAAAGGGAGGGGAGGAGGGCGTCGCGGTGTCGGTAGGAGAACAGCGTCGGCGGTTTTTCTTGAAATGGACCGTTGCCGGTTTATTTGACATTCGGGAGCGCGCAGTTTCTTCCGCCTACCCCGCAAAAGAAGTTTAAAAGAACCAGCGTCCCTGGCATCAGCCCTCCCCCCACCCCCCCAAAAAAAGGGAGAAAAAAACATATTGGTGCAACGCAGTTAATTACCGGATGTTGAACAGCAAAAAAAAAAAAATAGACGGGCCGCAAGTCCCTCACGCCCGCAGTGAAATTTACGCGCTGTTTGCTGTTATTTTCAATAAACGAATTTTCTTTTTCTCTTTCTTCCCTTTTTCTTTAGTTTTTTTGCTTTTGAAAAGCTGCCCGGTGCAACAGATCTATAGACACGTTACGTATATACACATAAACATTTGGAATTCATAATGAAAAGTGACTGAGTTTGGCCGCCCTCTTTCCCACAATAATCGGCTTGCGACGGTTGCATGTGTAACCCGCTCTCAATGGTCGGGAAGGTCGAGGCTGAAATGCGCATACATTTCCGTCTTCACATTTATTTATTTTTTATTTTTTTTTATCTTTGACAGTTTTCTAACCCCCCTCTCTTTTACTCTATCTGTGTGTGTGTATAGCTCCCGCGTGACACGTGTCCTCCCACGACAATCGTATATACGTATACGGCCTTTGGATTCACTAAAGATCTTCACGTGTTACCCTGGCCCTTATTCCCCATTTGACTCGTGAAATAATTGAGCGGACACCACCCCCAATAGAAAAAAAAAAATGAATGAAAATGGTAAAAAGAAAAAACGAGTTGTTATTACACCAAAGTGGAGGCGGGTCCGGTAAATTGGTCCCCGAAAAAAAAAATTTTGTTTTTTCCAGTTCAAAAAGGGGACTATGTAATAACACATAAAAGGATATATACAAGTCTTTCCATTTTTCAACGATTATTATACCGAACGAATAAAACGGAGGGGGCGTAAACGAAGGAAATGTGGGTGCGACGACGATGATGACTCTTTTTTGTTGTTGTTTGCTTCATAACGATGTCATTGATATTATTATTAAACACAATAATAGAGCCATTATTTTTCTATCGTGTTCTTCTCTCTCTCCCTCTCATTTCCTATAACTATTTAACAAGGAACTATACCAAAAGCGGGACGGCGAAAACGGATGCATATACCAATAATATAGACGCCGACGTGTATATATGACACAAGAAAACTATGGATGACGATACCAATTAGCTATTTCTTCTCCTAAACTTTTTTATTTTTAAATTTGTTTGTTTCACTTTATTTTTCTTTTTTTTTCGTGAGTCTAAGGGTCGTTATCACCCCGCGACGCTGCTGAATTCGATGGTAATTCTATCGTCACGTCCACAACTGCCGTCCCGACAGCCGTACCGTAATTACTATTTCTCTCTATTCATCTAGTATATTTTGTTTTCTAATTTTATTTTTATTTTTTTAAAAGAAAATATAGCACCTACTACCCTACAAGTTTCTTTTTTAGTTCTTTCATCTATACATGTCTGGGCAGGGTGTCGGCCAGGGCGCCTCTAATTGGCGCCTCCCGCCCGCGTCCACCGGCAGAAGCCAAACAGGCGAAGCAGATGCACAGATACACACATATACACAGTGGAGAGAAAGATATATATACATGCATAGAACATTCTTGCCCGGCAAAAGGCAATACAGACCATTTGTTCGTCATTAACTGGGCCATGGCTTTTCCATCAACAGCTCGCACAGAAAACATTGCTCCTCGCCTTGCAGCCATTTGCCCAGTTGTCCAGTTCTCTCCACACACAAAAATATACTTGTAAAGAGAAATAAGAAAAGGATTGATAAAGAAGAGATGTAAATCACGTGTCCTATTCACAATAGTCCACGTGTATTGATGAAAATCGTTCGTTTGTACGTGCTCTTAATGGTGACAGGTGCACAAAAGAGCAACGGCAGGTGTTGGCTTCGTTCTTATCTTTGACTGGGAAAATGTCAAAAGACAACTGTACCGCACTGATACCTGGGCAATTATCTCTTAAAAACCGGGGTGTGGCAAACTGATAGTCACCTGTCGGCTGTGACGAGCCAACGCCAATCAATTAAAGCTGCCGCTTTCAAGATATTTAGCGTCCGTGATTTATGATCGATTTGCGATAGACACAAACGATATGGTAATATAGGAACTCTGCTGGATTACTAGCGCATTATTCTTCTGATCAAAATCAGCAGACATTTTTAACGGGAAAAGCCAACGCATTGAGAAAATGATGAACTACACAAGCAGCAAGAGCCAAGTCTTTGTCAATAACCCCCGTGACGGTAGGGTCCGTGCACTTGGGCCAGCCTCGTGACCCGCAGCCCCGTTTTTTTCTTTTTCTTTTCACTAATACATAGTGTCTAAGGTAAATATGTATACTTATTTATTTGATGGGTTTGAACGTTCCACCGCCCATCAGGGGTCGTGGGTAACCGAAAAAACGAAGGGCTCTTCGATGCAGCTAGGGAGAAAGACACAAAAAAATAGAAAATGAATCCATGAATATTCTAAGAAGTAGTAAATAACTAAGAGCCGCATACAGCCTTTTGAATTAGACACAATTAAGAAGGAATGAAATGGGAACTAATTAGATGTATATATGACACCCGGAGAAGTGCGTGAAAAGAAAAAATGTTGCGTCATCGTTTTTAATCGTTAACTCACCTTTGTCTGTTTTTATTTTTCGGACACTGTTGTCATTTTTTTGTTTTCATTCTGTTCAATGAGTCACTGCGCTACTCATTATGCCACACAGATCAAATTGGACGTAATGGATAACAGCACACACGGTTTAATAATAACGAATGTGTGTAGTGGTTAAAACGTATACGAGAGTAGCATGTACACGAGAAAATGATGAATGGTCCTCGTTTAGGAAGCAAATAGCGTGAAAAAAGGGGGATCTATGTTTCCCTTCTTTTTTTTTAAGGGCTTTCCCCACTGTTTTTGTGGTCGCATTTCTTCTTTGGTGGATCTTTTAAAAATTCTCCGACGCGCTTGCAATCATCCGACTGTAATGGACGGTAGAACAAAAAGGAGCGCATCTTGTGTTCAAATTTCCAGCCATAATCAAAACCCAAAGCGAGAAATGGATACGGTTGGATGTCGTCATATTCCCATAATCGCCATAAATGAATATGCCCCCTTTCAAAAATTCTTTACTCGCAATGGGGGGAATTTGGTTTTCACACACAGCGCAAACCCGAAAAAAGAGAATAGGATAAAGAAGAATAGGAAAAAAATATATATGTAATAATAAATGAGCATGAAGGAGAAACGTTCCAGGTAGGTATAGAACGTAGATATACTAAATATAGACGAGATGTATATCATGTACGAAACGAAACAAATTAGTCGACTCACCCGCTGTATGTATGCCACCCTCATTTCTCTCTCCTCTCTTTTCCCTTTTAGTTGTTGTTTCGTGTGTGGATCCACCTTATTTCATCTGTCCTGAAAATTCTTCCTGCGGGGCTGGAACACACACACCTATTAAATAGAGGGGCACCCTATATCTTTGCATTCGGAGGGAGAGCGCTGCACATGACATTAACGCATGCCATTAATTATCTCTCTCTCTCTCTCTTTTGTGCTGTGGACACAGTTTACCCTCTGTTAACTCCATTTAGGACTTGTAGAGAAAAAGAATAGAGACCATCCCTATTCTTTTTTTTTTTATTGCCCCTCTCGAATCGGAGGGGGCCTATATTAACGCGGTGCGCGCAACTCACATGTGAGGTAAGAGAAAAGACAATAGAACTCGCATATGTTCCTCCTACACGCTCCCCTCTGTCGCCTCTGCTGCAAATAGAAATATATTTTACAGGAAAAAAAAAAAAAAGCTCTTGGGTTACCTTTACCAGCAACAGCAGTCGTGTGTTTTCCCCGTGTTTCATTTAACGGGCTGATGACTCATCCGAATGGATGAATGCCAATCATCGGGACATGTGTGCAAACGGGAATGGAGACTTTCGCCGTGACGATCAGGTGTTGCTGCCTGCTGTTCTGCTTTTTGCTATTCGTCGCTGATGTCTATAACCGCACGAAATATGGCATTGTGAGTCTATGTTACACATCCCCCCCAAAAAAAAAAAAATTAAAATTAAAATAAATAAAAAAATAGGCGCGTGCGTGGATGTATTGCTAATTCTGATGTTCCGCTAAAAAAAATTTTAATGACTGAAAACTAACACATAAATCATTCACGGACTGAAATGATGATGTGAAAACTTCCGGCTGTTGATTTTCTTATGGCTCCGGTTAATATATTGACTTCGTTTTTTGTTTTTTGTTTTTTAACCCACAAAACAGCAACTGTTGCAAAGTGAATAACATTTTCGTTTGTGTTATGACTAAACAAAATTCGTTTCAGGACATTTTTATCTCTTTGAATGTCCAGTTTCGTCATCTGGAATTTCCAGCTGTTCTTCGATGGCTGTTAAATTTAGACTGGCGTCAATTTTAGTTAATTAAAAAATATACTGTACGAGGTCGCACGAAGAACAGCATTAAATTCCGTATCGTTGCGTGATACGTACGGACGTTACGAAGGGTTGACCCAGTTATGATCCCGTTAGTTCTACCACTTCTCTGCGCCATTGAGATCTCTTTTTCTTTTCAGTTTAATCGTTCATTTCCCAGCGGTGCGCACAAGTTGGAGATTTTTAAGCTCTTTACGTTCAAACGTAAACGCAATATGATGTAATCAACCTGTGTGATTAGGAAATTCGTTTCTATATAGCGCCCTGCGCACCTTGTTCATTTTCTTTCTTTCTTTTTTTTTTTCTAGACTATAGTGTTGAAAATGTTATCTCTCCCTTGCTCTTTTATTTTTAATTGAGCTACGCAAAGCGGCCTTCGGCTTCGCCCAGTCTTTTTCGGCGTTAGTGTTTTGTCTTTTCCTTTTTATCCGTTTTTTTCTTTCTTTCTTTCTTTTTGTGCTTCGTGGTTGTTTGGCGGGGAACCACGACAAGACGCAGGTAATTATATCGTGCCGTAACCAAATGAGATCCCGCCACAACGAGCGTGAATTTACAATACGACGCTTAAAGCAAAGGAAAAAAGAAAATGCAGTTTAAAGCGGCAGCAAGAATCCCCGCCTTCAGAATATGTTATAGGAAGAACAAAAATGAAGCGCCGCGGCGTCGCTCATCCCATGTAAACAGCAACAAGGAAATATTTTTTTTTTTGTTGGGCTGTAAACGTGAAGAGAGAGAGAGAAAAAAAGAGGGAAAAACCGCGCGGAAAAAAAAAACATGTCGGGAAAACATTCACGGCCGACACGCTCAACTGTTGCCCGTGAAAATGGACGGTTACACCTTACACTGTTTCGTTAAATGCCGCATAAAGCCTAATAAGGGGACGGTTGTTTGGACAAACACAACAAGAACTGCAGACAACGATAATCACTGAAGGGATCAACGTGTACCGTCAATTTTAACGAGCAGAGCTCGGCTTTGATTTTCACTTGTTTTCTTCAAGTGTTTTGAACAGATATGGGACATTTCCTTCAGCAAAAAAAATCGAATTTCAATTCAAAATAGTGGGGACTAACGAGAAATAATCAACTGATGATCGGATATACCATAAAAATAGAAGAAGAACGATTTACGATCATTTTCCTACCTTACGAAAACCAGAAAAAAAACATATATTTTTTAAAAAGCGGGGCATTTTTCTTTTAAAAGAGAGAAAGAGGGAAACCACCTTCAATAACGAAGGTGGATGCACTTGTTTCTTTTTCTTTGGCCTTATTTGTGGTATAGTGGTTGGACAAGAGAGGGTTACACACACAAACACAAGAAGAGAAAGGCCAAGAAAAATTTGGAAAAAGAATTTAAACAAAAAAAAGGGGGGAACCTCATTTCAATCTATACCACCGTAATTTATAGCGGAAGCTGACGCGGTCGTCAGTAGGTCAAGTTCTTAACCCCCTCAACTCTCTCCTTTCTATTCCCTTCTCTGTCTATTTTTTTATTTTCCTCCTGTAACCAACTATACCACTACACACACACACACACACATAACCCCGGGAGAAACAAACTCTATAGTCAAAACAACAAATGTTCCATTGGCCCCCTTCTTCTTCGTTTCTTTTATTCTTATATGTTTTCTATTCGGCTTATACTCTGTTTTTGTTTTGTTTTTTTCTTTCTCTATGCATTAAAAAGAGCTGGTATTGATAAGCTACATCAAATTCCACTTTATTCCGATCTCTCCGGTCGTCCGTTCGTCCGTGTTTAATTCCTCCGTAGCGGCTTAGCTGGAAAATTCTGAGAAAAATAAAAAAAAATTAAAATTGAAGAAACCAAAGGGCTTTTTTTGGTCAACGTCGATTGATACATCGTTCGATACGAAATTTGTTTATTTTTTATTTTTATTTTTTCTTTGTTTTTCTTTGTCCTTGCTTGCAATAGAATATATCAGAAGAGAGTGCCAGGTCGCCGCCGCGGTTCCAGTCGGCTTTTGATAAATGAAAAAATAGAGAAAAACAAATAAAAATAAATAAAAATGTTACCCATCTTCTTTCATCCACTGCCATCAACGAAGAGATTTCCAGCGGAAAAAATAAAATAAAATAAAATAAAATAAAAAAAGTCTAACAGCAAAAAAATAGAAGAAAACCAGTCGGGGCATTGTCGAACGAAGAACACAAGTTTCTGATGTTTGTGGCAAGATGTTTCTTTTGTTTACTGTTTGTTCTCTTTCATTTTATAGCGCGTCAATTTGTAATCGACGTGTTTGACAATCACAATTCGATCGTTTATTCCATCAATCCCCTTCTCAACCTGTTTTTCTCTCCCTTGTGTTACGTAAAAACACCTGGCCATAGGAAATACCTGTTTCATGGTCATCCCTTGCTCTTTTCAATCACGTATTCTGTCCATCTTCTGATTTATATATTCTCTACCCCTCTTCTCTTTAACGTAAATCGCCTTCCCCGTCCACTCCACAAAATAATAAAATAAATAAATACAAATCATCCCTACCTTTTAGCCTCCTCAAATCAAAAGAGAAAATGGGGGTATAAGGGCGGTGCTGGGAGGAAAATATTTAGGTTCATCATCTTGTCTGAGAAAACCTACACAATTTAAACTCATCTTTAAGAGGGGGGAGTTCGCTTTAGACGTAGATATAGGTAAAGCAGAAAGGTGGGCGGGGAACGTGCGAAGCCTCCTTAAAGGGGATCTTCCACCAAGTTTTTTCTTTTTTTTTTTTTTCTAGGTCTTCTTGTTATAAGATTGTGTTCTTACCATTTATCTGAAAAGAAAAAGAAAAGTTTGAGAAAACAGCGCGCTGGTGCAACCACCCACCTGCAAATAGATGAGCCCCCGGTTCAAGATGGATTGTCTTTGGGTGCACTGGCCAACATATAGCTGCAAACAAAAGAGAAAAACATGGGCTATACGAGGAGGGGGGTCAACAGGGGGTTGAAAAGAGGTAACCTTCTTTTCGTTTTTTCTTTTTTCTTTCCCTCTTCAAGGAGGAAGAAGAAGAAGAGGAATACAAAAAAGATTCTTGTAAATTTGAACTTTTCGGCTTTCAGGAAAAGAGATATAAATGTAGACGAGAGGAAAAAAAGAAAGAAGAGGGGTCCTCTCTCTTATATACGAGTCGGTGCACAAGAAAATGTCGAAAGGCCAAAAAAGGACTGAAGAAATAAAGAAGAAGAAATTCTTATTACTACCCTCGTCAACATTCCGTGGCGTGCGTACAATTCGGCACACGAAATTGATGCGCCTGTTAGCTATATTAGCCTACATCTCGTCATATACTATATGTCCTATTATTGCACCGTTCCATGCGTGTGTGCAATACCTTGACGTGTGTAAGCCAAAACCGTCCAAGCGCAAGGACGATGACTTTTTACCGAGGTCATTTCCGTCACGGATGGAAAAGAAAAAAACAAAACAAAACAAACTCACGCAGTGGTTCACGCTGCAAAAGGCCACGTATAAATGCAAGTCAAAATTAAAACCCGCCCGATGTGGTGGATCGAGACGTCAAACAAGCCAACTGCACATAATCAATTTTCAAGGAAAATCTTCTTCGTTTTTGAAGTTCTTGTTTTTCTTTTCTTTTTGGTCTACACCCGATGAGAAAGAGTAATTTACTAGTGATGGTCTTAAAACTGGATATTTGAGGAGAGAACGTACAGCGCGTGTCGTGTCTGTTCACAGTTCCCGACAGCTCTTCAAATCCATCATCGTCGCACCGCCAGTCAACTGCTGAACATTCCTCTTACATTCTTTTCAGCCACCATCCTTTTCTGCGTCTGGTTTAAGAAGGTCTCCGTCTTGTTTATTGGCTGGTAAAACGAGCCTTTAAATATGGGTCGGGATCTCGGGAATTCCAAAGACAAATTGTCAACTGGAGCAAAACTGTCAAGACGCTAGCGCGTTTTGCACTTGTCAACAGCAGCCTTTGCGATAGATTTTTAAGACTCGAAATTTCACTGTCGGGATAAAATATGGTCACGATTTGACCGACTTCGTTAAATCCGTTTCTTTAATTTGATTCTATTTTTTTTTTTTTTTTTTAAATTTTGTCTTCACTTGAGTCTTATATTACTTCAATCTTGCCTCGTAGATAAGAGCGGAGGGATTTCTGCACTCAACAATTCAACAAGACTTTAACAAGGGACAATATGATGATCGAGTCACGTTTGTCATTCACGAGAAATATGCATAGCATTACATAAATAAAAATAGCTCCAGTTTTATGTACGATGCCAAATAGGAAATCGCGTTGGTGCAGTCAGACGATCGCGGCCGAATTCAAATCCTTTTTTAAAAATTGTTCTTCTTCAAGGGTGTGCGCTATTTTTAATCGGAGAGCCGTGACTTGATTTCTGAGACACCGATGTTACCCCCTCTGTTATATATGTGAACCCCCCGTTTGGTGGGAGTAGGAGAGAGAAAACCAAACAAACGAGAAAGGAAAGAAAGATTACCAATAGAAGACGAAACAAGGCCAACGAATAATAATCACCATGGGCGGCCCACGTCGAAAAAGATAAAAGAAGTCGACGTTTAAAAAAAGAAAGAAAGAAAGAAAAGATTTTCTTTCCCTTATTCTTTTACCGCGATCGAAAACTCACAAGAGGCGGAGGAACAAAAAAAAAAAAAAAGAAAAACCTTTGCTTTTAGATCAGGTCCGTTTCGTCGGGTTAGGCTTCAATTGTTTGAGAATTTTTCTTCTTCTCATTTTGTTGTTGTTGTTTGCTGTTGTAACCACAAGGTATGCCCCCTTCCTTGTTAAAGAGTCTGACCGCCCTCTTTGTCCTCAAAGTATTTTTTTTTTGTTTCTTGCACCGTGTGTGTACTCATTAATTGCTGCAACTGCTATCCTCATGCTCCCCCCCCCTCATTTCATATACATACACAATATGTGTCTTCCCTCCCCTGATCTCCTCCTTCTTATAGCCTCTTTCTAACCGAGATCGTCTAGTCAGCCCTTCACCAAATTGGAGGTTTTAAAGGCACACATAAGCGCGAGTGAAGTAAGAAAGAATGCTAATCACCGTGATTTATTCCATCCCACCCAGGAATATTGGTCAACTTTCGAATATATATCTTGTAGGGCGATGACAGGTGAGAACAATCACGACTTTTTTTGTTTTGTTTTTTTCATTGCCTGGCGTAAATATAGTTAGATATATAACGGATTTTCAACAACAATGCGCAGCGTGGTAGACAACCTGCAATCAACAATTCAACAAATGGGAAATAAATGGCCGTAAGAGTATAAATCCGAAAGGGACATACCCACAGCTAAGTTGCATTGCCCTATTACTCGATAAAAGGATGCTGCCTCTTTTACATATATATTTTTTTTTTGTCTTCTTTCTCATCAGTTGTAGGTTAGACATTCGAGTTAATCATCTGCGATGAATAAAGGCAGGCCCGATAATAAGAGGAAAGCGGAAAATAAATAAAAGAAAAGGTGGCAGCGTTCCGGGTTTCTTCCTAAAGTCTTGTTATTTCGTGTGGGAAACGACCGATGGCGTTTAAACGTTTGCATCAGCGCCAAGTTAGAAAGACATCGATTTGTTTTCACGAAGGGGGAAAAAAAAAAAAGAAAGAAAACAAACGGCCAGGATGACAGGAGGCTCTACATTCAGCGATGAGCAAAGTCTTGATCATCACGAAGAGTTTTTAACAAGGGAACCAAAAGATCTATAGCTGTTTATGAGAAAACGCAATAATAACACAACAGAATGAAATGTTAATTATCTAAAAAATAAAAAAATAAAAAAAAAATTAACAAATAAAACAAAAACAAAATCTGCGATGCAAATCCCGGCTGCCACCACTGCCGCCGTATAAGTATTGTATCGCTCGAATTGATCGTTGATGTGCGGCTGGATTATTACACAATGTGAAGGCTATAGCGGCAGGATATAAATCTATTGAGCAATAGCGCGCGTTCCTTTTCGAATAAGCGCGGATACACGCACAAAGCAAAGGGGAAAAAAAAAAACAGCTTTAGTTTGGGATGATGGCGACGTGAAAATATGCGATACAAATCGTCACGAACGACCCCGTCTCTCTAAGCTGAAAGGGCCAGCTATTTTCAGGAGCCTGAAAAAAAAAGTACCGTTCGGGAAGGGAGTCGCGCACGCGCTTCTTTTTTTCTTCTGCGCTCGCACCCGCAACGAAGGAGCATCTTTTCTTATAATTAAACCATAGATCAAAGAATCGAGCGAGACGACACGGTAAGCGAAAGAATTATGTCCACCAGCCGCAACTGTTGTACAACAACAACAACAACAACTAAAGAGCACGAAGCGAAGCCAACGTTTAACTGGGCATCACAGTATATAGAAAGAGACGGCAGGAAACGTACATAAGCACATGCCAAAGAGAAATAGATGGAGATGTTCTCTCTTCGCTTCATGCAAGAATGTCGATTTTCTTCCTTTTTGTTGTTTTTCTTGTTGAGGAATTCTTGCGAGCAAAGCATCTCAAAGCCGCCAGCGAAGAGAAAGAAAGAAGAACATTCGTAATATATCACGGAGCAATATCTGTCTACGTTAACAGCGTGAGATGACACGGCCAATGGCTCCCACGTGTTTGATGTCATGTTTAATCACACGGGCCGAAGACCGGCGCGACGAACGGGACCGAAAATTCTGCCACGGCTGTTTTTTTCTCTGCTGACCCCGCCTTTCCTTTTCATGTTAACGTTTATTTCTTTTCATTGGTAGTTTGCGCCGCTGTCGCCGCACGTAGTCGATTCACGTTCGGCTGCGCTTCTTCTTCCGTTTCGTGTGTCTATTTTTTTTTTAATTTGCACGTCGGCGCGCGTGATGTTTATTGGAAGTCGAACGGACTTAAAGAATCGTCGGACGGGAGGATGGAGAAAACAGACACGGATACAAATCAAACGGAGAGAAAACTAGACGCTTTTGCGGTTCGTCGGCCATCAACTGCATCCTTTCAGATCATTAATATAAAGACTGTTATTATTACAACCAATGCCGCTATAAATGTACAGCCCTGTTCAGCACGCCTTTCTTTCTCCTTTTTCTTCTCCCCTCTATTGCGTGTTTTGCCGTGCTTGATTGAATCGTCAAGGTGCACCGAAAGGCCCCCACAACAGCCCTATAGGAAGATGACGACCAATAAGTTTGATTTACACGCCGGATTTTCTCCAGACACGTCGCCTACCGGTTCCAGGTACTTCGCGTAATCCTTTTGTAGGCATTTTTCAATTCCTTTGATTCTTCCGGCATTGAAATTTGGCTGTGTGCGTAATCACGATTTTATTGCATACGCTACCCATCGCTTCTCATGTCCTCGTTGATGGCGCATCTGTGCGATTCGGGTCAGTTCCTTCTCACATCTCACGCCTTTTGTGCTTAACTCAACACCTTTTTTCTTTCCCCATTCGTCGTCATTTTTACGACTATAGCATCCGACAAGACGGCACAGTTCGTTTTCGTTGCGAATCTAAAATGCACGTTTTTCGCCTCGTCTTTGTTTGAACGTATGTCTGCTATGTATCCGCTAATGTCGTGATTAGCAACATTTCCTAGCGTTCTATTGTTTTTAACGTCCGTGTTAACAACGACTGGCTATCGTCGACCAGTGCGCTCTTAGATCAAAAAGGAAGAACAAATTCAACATTTTTTGTAGGTCATCCTGGAGCTCTTTCTTTTCTCGCTAACTATATATATACGTGCATCAGCGAAAGATAGAACCCCCAAAGGGTCAAATAGAATATACATTTATATCTCACATATACATATATTAGATGTTGTATGTATATATACAATACACACACGGGGAGAGGAGGCCCCCTTCTATCCCCCTCTTTTTGGATCTTCTTCTTCTTAAGAGACAAATGTTCTTCTCCCTTTTAAAGCCGATTTACACGTGGCTCACCTCTTCAGCCTGCTTTTGCTCTTCTTATGTAACTTGTTGCCTACCTTCTTCCCTCTTCTTTTTCGGACATAGGGGGGTTCTTCTTTTTTTTTTTTTTCGCCCCGTTATTTTCTTATTATCATATTTTTTTTTTTTTTGCCTTTATTGTTGTTGTGTGTATACGTTTTGCCTTCCATCCATCCAGACTTCTCCGACACATTTGTAGACGTTTAGGAAGGCTTCGCTGCGTACGCGGAACGGCGGAATGATGAACAGCCGTAGTGACAAGGTTCACAACTCCGTGTCTGTCTATGTCTTGTTGATAAGCATCCATCTAACGAGCGGCCTTTTGTCAACCTTCTTCTTCGGTGTTCCAGAATTTTGTTTCGTTTTTTTTTTTTTTTTTCTTATGTGTATTTCTTTTCGTGGTTTTTCTTGCTGACCATTTTTAGGGCATTTTTTTTTCCACTTCGTGTATTCATCCCTTTCTTTGTGCTTTTACTATCTTTTTGCTAGAAAGAAAGAAAGAAAAAAAAATCAGAAGACCATTTTTTTTTTTTTTTTCAGAAAGAAGAGAAACAATCTCCAAAGAGTTTAGAAAGTTTTGCTACCATAGTGGCTCTCCATCCCCCTTTTAAACGTCTTTTAACTTTTTTTTATGTCCTCAAGGGGGTCCCACAGAACTTTGAAAATCCAAGAACAAGTTTGCCACGGCATCACCTGTACGACGTTATGACAATAATAAGGGTTCGAGGTCGAAAAAATACGCAATGACGACGACCAACCAAGACAGGCTACACATTTTATTTTTTATTTTGCCACCTTTCAAATCATTTATGAGCTTTCGAACATGTACGTGTTACCTGTGTATGTTGTATTTAGAAATGCAATTTTTTTTTCTAAATCTTTTCCTTGAGGTGAAACGAAGCAACTTGCGGGCCTCCATCATCGGACCTATACGGCGAGAATCCATCATTTCTCTTTTAATTTTTTTTTTCCTGTTTTTTACGAGGATGTGGGCAACTCGCGAGTTAGCACACACACACGTCGAGGTAAGTGGACGCGGGTTAGCTTGCTTTATATGCTGGCCGGGTCAATCGTAAGGCATCGGAAGTGGCGCCCGTCAACATTCACGATCCATAAAGGCGAACAGGCTGATTATTTACGAGCCGAGTCTCACTGTTAACCGCGCTGTTAACGTTATACACCCAACCACCACTAGGCACCACACACGCACACGCAACCATTCGTCTACATTTCGTTATAAATCCGCATCATGAAGGCGAAATAATATATGCACAATGCCATATCGTTGTTTCTTATTTGATTTTTTTTTAAATTGTGATTTCCATATTTCTTCCAAAAGCCGAATTTTATTCAGTTTTTAATACGCGGAATTCATATTAGCGCCGTTCGGGACTGCTTTTGTCGTATAACTTGACGTAGCCGGACGCGCGGAATAGGTTTAAATTTCGCATCCGCCTATGCATGTAGTCGCACCCTTTCATTCCGGTGAAAGGAAGGCGAGACAACTTTTGCATTCACACAATAATCTAGTAATAATAATGAACTGATAATATCTGGTTGGGCCTTCTCGTTGTGAGGCTTTTTGCCATACGAAATGACTAGGAATTGCCGAATAATCGACAAACCGTCTTTTTCATTTGGGTGTATTCCTTTTGTAAACAGTTTTCGAAATGACAGCATTTTGTTCCGAAAATCGGCAACAACAAAAAAATGTGTTGATATGCGGATTCATTCAATACGTAGCCGTTCCTGCGCTTTTGATGGCGAGGGTTCCTCTTCGGAATATTTTTCAGTCAGCCCCAGTTTTTCTTCGGCAACCCTACACCACAGCATACCGAAAAATGATAAAACAAAAACCAAATTAATTAAAAAAATCAAGAAGGAATAGAATTACGAATTTGGGGTAGATAATGAGTTCTAAACAGGTCTGCTCTTTACCAGACCCAAAACAGTTAGAAAGCACGATAGGACTATAAACGCGGAATGCGAACAAAGACACGGACGACTTACAATAGAACATGTTTGCAGTGTTCAGCTAGTAGCTCAGGTTCTCCTCCGAGGTGGCAGGAATCGGGATATTGTTCATGGAACGGACTGTGCGGAGGGTCAGAGAACTAGTTTGAAAATCTTTCTCTCTCTCTCTCTCTCTCTCTCTTCGATGGACGCTTTTTTAAATTCTTATAACAAGGTCTCCTTCTCTTTTTTTTCTGCTCTTAAAATATATTGCTTACTTTTTTGCTCTACGGAGACCTACCGCTGCCAACAGGCCGTGACCTAATGCTTTGAAGCTGGGCCACCAGCCACTCTTCTGTTGTTTCTCATTCGGCTCGGACTTGATCTCCCCCTGCGTTGAGGTGTTCTCCATCACGACGGGTAACTTTTTATTTATATGTGAAGAGAACGAAGAAACAAAACACTACGGAGAAAACAAGACCCAAAAAAAAAAAGAAAAAAGAAGGGGGAAACACGAAACTCGTTTTTCTCAATTCATTTAATTGTACTGGAGGCAGGTAACTACTACCGGAGTCTTATGTTAAATGGCGTATGAGTAGCTCTTTTCAGATTGAAATAACGACTGACCATCGTCCAAAGAGGGAGTAATAAAAAGTCGACGATAGAACGACGTCGAGCCCGACAAGTTGTTAAGCCCTAGCGGATCACCATTATGTGGAAACTGAATTGGATATAGAAAGTTCCGCCTAAGTAATGGGCTCTTAAGAACGTCCGAGGAACCGAGGGCTTTTCCCCACTTGTAACTAGATACGAATGGGAAACACATGCAAATGAAGTCGCGGCACGCTCTTCTCTCCTTGTCTTTTCTCCAGTTGGATCTCCAATGTTTTGGATATGTTTATTCTCCTCTGTATATAAATACTCAGCCATTGCTGATTATCGTTACGGTTGGTTATTGGTTGTCGACATTTATTGCTATACGAACTACGATGGCTACAACCAGACGTATCATAATAAAAGATTCGTATTTAAAGATTACAGCCTTTTCTGTTTTCAATGGGTGATTCAATTTAAAGACATGAAAAACCAATGGAACTTTTGAATTGCTTAGTCATCTGCAGCAGGCACCAAACGCCATCTCTTGTTCACTTATAAAAGCATGTGTTCCGATATACCCCATCTACAGGTGAAACGTGGCTGATGGCAAGTGGCATGGCGATCAGAGAAGTCAAGAAGTTTCTTTAGCTTAAAACAGTATATTTGGGTAAAATATTGAATGCCAGGAAGAATTGATTACAACAGCAGTCTACCGAAAGCTTTTGGCCCAATGTGGAGGCGGTAATGGTAATTCTAGCTATTCCAGGAAAAGAAAGAAAGAAATCGATCTTCGAAACAAGTCCCTACCTCCTAGTTCTTCTACCAAAGTATGCAAATATTTGCGACATTGCCGCCTTTTTTGCACTGGGAGCTAGACTCAAAACAGAAACAGAACTACAAAAGCAGAGTAATAGAATACTGATATCTGACAAAAGTATTGAAACAGAACTAGGAAAGAGACAAAAGGAGCTAATAGCTATGGTGTTCCAGTGGGCGATGAGAGGTAAAAGGAGGCCTTGAGGTTCAATTCATGACTTTTCTTGCTGTACCATTATTAAAGCACATTTTGTACCCCTTTTTTTTTGTTGCTTTTTTTACTACAAACATTCAACATTTTGTTCCCTCCTTCCATGCCTTCCTTGGTCCTTTGGTCCAAAAAGTTTCATCACCAAAACTGGTGGAAGCTACCAATTGAGAAAAGTTATAGAGATGTTAGTTGAATTGAATGCTTGGCATCTGGAATGTTTGACACACCGTGGAATTCCGTAGACTGATGCTCTCTTAAGTAAGGTGAGCTGTGTTGGACCGTAACTGCCAAGTGAAATTCTGTCAGTTTGTGAACACTGAAAGGTAATTATTTACCAACACTTTTTGCATTATATGTAATCACAAGCAAGATTTCTATAACTGATTGTGTTTTCAATGTAATAAGCCAACTCACGATTGTACTTATCTGTAATAGTCAAGTTTAACTTACTGTAGTGTTTTTCCAATTATGTATTATCTTTGTTTCTAAATATTGTCATTTTTATTTTAGATTTCTCTTAAGAACTATGTGGGGGGTGTTTGTTTAGGCACTTGAGATTGTTGGACTAAAATAAGAAAGTTTAAGCTTTGAAATTTGAATCCTCAGGTCATTCCGTAAATTTGATGGGCATTAATGCAGAGATTTTTAGTGTTGTGATAACAGAAATGTAGACTAGCTGACAAAGTGATCAAATAACTAAATTTTTAACATGGACAGCCGGATGTAGATTTAAAATTGGTTGGTGGATAAACAAACGTGTAGAAAAGACCGGACTGGGCACTTCATTGAGGTAATAATGTGACATAATCATGATAGTGGTATATTGCAATTCACTTACTTTTTCTTCATTAGGCTAGAAGACTGATCATCTAGATTTATAACTACTGAAAACAAGTTATTGAATTTTCTGTAAAAATATTGAAATGGTAGCGTTTTCCAGTTATTTGAGTTACTCTGGAACCTTTATACTCGATTCGTTTAATTTCGTTGTTCTATAGACCAAGCCAAATTCTAAACAACAATATAGGTTTATTCTACATGGACATGACGGTGAATGGTGTCCAGAACTTGCCTTTCAGTTAGGGTAACTTAAAGAAAACTGAAAGAATTCGCAATATATTATTATTTGAACATCTGTTACTCCGCCTAAATCCCATTCTTCTCAAGAAAAAGGTACAATACCTTTTTGAATCGCGTGACTTATGTAAGCTTCACCATTTTTTTATCTATTTAGTGGCACCTGCGTCATTTAGCGCAATCAAAATCTGCGCTAACGAGAAGCTTTTTTGGGGAAATGGGTACTATACCTTGTTACTTGCATATTGTACTTTTAATTTCTTTCATTATTTAAAAAAAGTTATAGCAAGGAGTACATCAAAAGTGCTTCAATTCGGATTTTAGGTTGTTTTTTTTTTGTTGCTATTTTCATATATTTGTTAATAATTTTTGTTTCCTTCCAATTTTCATCAGGCAGTTTTGATATGAGTGAATTGTAAGTCATAGTGAATCGGTTCCAAAAAATATTTACCAGCACTCAATATTTCCCTGTAGCTCAAAGTTTATCGACGGTGATGTTATAAAATTCTACCACTCAGCGTAATTGTTTGCGTACTACATGAATAGTTGAGCATGGAATGTTAATGATTTTTCTTTTTCAGGTGGGCCTAAGTTGTTGGCAATTGGCTCATCAGAAAAATAAAAGGTTAAGTCTAGGATAGGATTTGGCAAAGAATTAAAAATCAATAACTTCTCCGAAGCACACAGAGAATATCGAGGAATAGGTGATGTCGTTACAAGTTTTCCGAAATGAATGAGGGAATTATTTTAATTCTTCATCTGGTTATTTCTAGAACATTGTTTAATATTCATAACACTTATCCACAGAAAGCACGGTGAGCACAATTTTCCGGTTTTATCGTACTTTTTGCGATCAATAATGGTAAACTCGAAGCAACAGGCGAACAAGCTGGACGACAACTCAACTCACTCAACGACCGAGATTGGCATAAAGTATTTGACGGTAAGCCGGGACACCCTGAATGGATGCTCAATATTTTGCAAGCGGGATTGGTGTTGGTGTGTGTGCATTCTAACAATTGAATCGGAATTGAGTTGATATTTCACACAGTTTTCTCAGCGGTAAAATCGAGTAGGGATATTTTGCACCATTATCAAGTAACGTTCTTGCTTTGCATTTCAAAAACTCATTAGGAATTCAGACACGGAGATGCCAGAGCTTCGAAGACTAAAGGTTATAAAGTACATCTATCGTGCAAATTGTTTTCTCAGTCGTTCAGTGAACTGCTAGTCTGGTCCACCTTGTCTAAACGCCAATCCCTGGCCTAACTGATGTGTCACGATGGTAAGCCCGCTCTAGCCAAAGCCCTTTTAGCTAGCAAATTCTACCAGCCAGGTAGCAGTCGAAGATGATTTGGAAGTGGAGATCTTCGGCGAATTACACAGTTATGCAGCTGAATTCGATCACGAAGCATTAGAATTGATAGCCAATTTCTACGCCCAAAATGATCTTTCCCAGCGAAAACTAAACTGATTTATCCGATTGAGCTTGTCAAACATGCCTCTAAGTAACTTCAAGACTGTATGCAGAGGCCATCGTTAGTGACTTTCGTCGCAAGTGAAGTAGGCATACACAAGCCAAAGTAAGTGAAGTTGGCATTCTGTGCCATCGCACACCTGACAATCCATCAACCTGAAAATATGTACTGGCAAATCGAAAAAAAGGTTTTTACCAAGGCAACAAACGGAAACGGGTAACATGTTCAACCTGAAAGACCAAAGATATATAAGATATATTCCTTCTTAGACAAAAGAAGTCAAAAGAAAGCGTGCTTTCGACATCAGAATGGCAGAACACAAAGCTTGGCACAGAGGAGGAAACGTGGCAGACCGGAGTTATTGTTCCTACGCCACAGCAAAACAGAAGGTCAAGAGATTGATGAAACTTGATTCTGGTGGAATAACTAAGAATTCTTTTCCTTTTGAGCAGGTAATGCCCATGCATAGGTGTTTATGATTTATTTATTATTATTATTTATTGTTATAAATTGTCTGTTAGCACGGTTTCCTGATTACCCTGGGAAGTAATTTATTTAACCATGCTCGGAAAATTTATTAGGACCATGCCTAGTGATTTCGAGTTCACTCTAAGGAGGTTATACTCGTTGTCTAGCTATAGTTTGATTGAATGTCTTTTGGAATTAAGTATGCTACGCTTTAAAATTTTTCGGGTGTACATAAAGTTAACAAGTCACTAGTGCAAGAGCTATGAAGATGGTTACAATCAGATCTAAAAAGATGTTACTTAATCAAAGATGGGATCATGGAAAAAGTGGTTAATGTTCTCAGTTGAAATCGGTTTGAGATGAGTAAAATCAATCATCTTTAATTATAGATGAACGCCTGTTGGAGACATGAATCGTGAAGGTGTAACACACTTACACATTTGACTGGACATGACAGAACTTCTATAGATTGCCTGATAATAACGGCGCTGGCGGTTGCAGATTCACTGATTTGTTACTTTTTAACGGTTATATTTGTACAGAGTGTGGTAAGTTTTACGCCGTGCTGCCCTTACGTATATTGCAGGTCGGCTTAACATTTCTATTAATCTTTTATTATATGTTCTTATTCTCTCCATCTTTTTTCCCTCTTTCAGATATAATGCACTTCGCCTGTGATCTTATAATGATGGTAACTAATTAGTCGATGGAAAGCAGTTAAATTTCTTGGCGATGAAATTTAAAAGGGAACGCGACATTGGACCCCCCCAACAGTGGCCCCGGAGGGTACCCCGACACCAGCCCCCCCGACACTAGCCCCACCCGATATTGGCCCCCACCGTTTTTGCAGGGGGGGCTACAGTCGGCGAAGAGGGCGACACCAGCCCCCCCTGGCAATAGAAGCGGGGGGGCCTTTGTCGTGTAGGCATACGACACCAGCCCCCCCTCTTAAAATCATTCAAGTACGGGGGGGCCAGTGTCGTAGTATCATACGACACCAGCCCCCCCCCCTTCAAATTAATTCAATCGAAGGGGCTGTCGCAGTGGCAGTCGACAACAGTCCCCTAAAAGCGGCAAGAAGTGACCATAATGTTTCAGTTTTTTCATAATGAATTAACAAGGTAAGACTTTTAAAGCAATAGTCTAGCATCAACACCTAACTTTTTGGTTTCGGTCCCCAGCAAATTATCAATATGGTTATGGAAAAAGGCCATAAGGAAGTAGCAACAAAATTGGTTGAAACAGTAAAATACCATTAAAAACATATATTGGAAATATATCCTAATAAAGTTGATATATATGTATAAAACTTTTGTAGGCGTATATGAAAATCAAACAGATGCAGCTCGCAAAATACTACAAAGCTACAACAGATGCAGAAAGAGCTGAAATTGAATTGAAACCTATTGTCATATTTCATAAAGCTTTAGAAAATTGCAAACCCGTACTTCAATTGACACCTATCAAACGAGGTGGTGCAACATATCAAGTTCCCATCCCCATCACGGAAAACCGTGCCCGGTTCCTTGCCATGAAATGGATGATTCTGGAATCCAGAAAAAAAGAAAGTACGGTACACTTTCCTGAAAGGCTTGCATATGAGCTACTAGAAGCTTTCAATAATACTGGCAAAGTGGTTAAGAGGAAACAAGATTTGCATAAACAATGTGAAACTAACAGGGCATATGCTCATTATCGTTGGGGATAACTAAAGCTAACAATTTTTCATATTACTTATTACTTGTAGTTGTTAATACACATTTTCAAGAAAAGGTTCTTTAGTGCCTTACCCTTCTTTTCTTGATTTTATAAGTTTATAGTTTCAGCGCGGCAGTGCCTCTGGCCCTCTTAGGGCTGTGGCCCGGACCAAATGGGACGGGTTTTTTCTTAAAGGGTTAAAATTAACGGGTTTTTTTCCTTAAAGGGTTTTGAACCGGGTCGACGATCCCAAAAAAATGACCCGTCCCACTTAACCCGTGGGTAAGAAAAAACAACCCGGGTCGGGTCATGTCCCGCGTAATTATCGGGTCAAACGCACTTTTCTTCTCTTCTTTTCAGTCTCGTCATCAGACTTAACCATTACAACGTTTATATTTTGAAAACTTCTTTTTTTGGCCAGCAGCATCGCCTGATTGACAGGATTTAGGTACATTAGGAGGTTTTCTGCGACTGGTAGCCAATTTTCAAAACGATTTGTTCCACTATCCACAATATCTTTACATTTTTTTATAATGAGCTAGAACTTGAAGTAGGAAAGCATAGCATTTTAGCACAGTCTCCAGCAGTTCAAAATTATATGTGATTTTGTTTGGTATACAATTGTGTAAAACTTGTGAAGAAATTGTGGAAAGTGGAAAATTTGTTTTGAAAATTGGCCACCAGTCGCAGCACTATATTGAGACAAACGTCCCGAGGTGCCTGCGGGTTGGTGACTTGGTGGGAGGACCCAAGTTCCCAAATACGCAGAGAGATACCCCGATTCCTGGCCGTTACTGTAGATTGCTATGTTTTTAAGCTATTCTGCTTTGTTTACTCGTAACTTAGCGTAAGAGTTAAAAGCTTCTTTGTCTTACTACTAGATGGGCCACATCTCGGGTTAACCCAAGAACCCTTGAACCGTCCCGAAACCCGTCCCGAAAAGAAAAATCCTTAAAGGGTTGCCTTTTATCGGTTTTTTTTTTCCTTGACCCGGGATCTGACCCGGGTTTTCATGACCCGGGCCACAGCCCTAGGCCCTCTGCCTCTGGGGGAAAAATGCTGCTGGCCTAGAGAGAAAGGGCTTGATGACTTGGCATAACAAGAATCAAAGTCAAGGAGACCAAATAAAAAATACAAAAAACAAAACAAGCGGGCATGTTTTCAGGTACTGAAAAAGCAAAAGCTTTTCGTTTATTACTAATCATTAATTCGAAAATGCAAATGTACTCATGTTTTCTAACATTCTGAATGAAAAGTGAAACATTTTTGAACTTTCAAGGTTCATGCCAGATGCATGTGGTAATATAAATTTTTACATTTCCTTCTAGTTTTTTCTCCTATTTGTACAATATCTTCGTGACACATGAGCATTAGAACATTCCAGAAGATGAGTAATTCAAGTATTTACTTCAAGAAACTAAATGCTAAAGTTGGGGAGCCTCCAAGAAAAAGAAAATGTAAATCAGTTCCTCACCTGCTACCAGTTGTCTTACCTTCATCTCCACCATCTATCAAAACCCGATTGGGAAACGAATTTTTCCACCAAGAAAGCTCTCTCCTGGCAAATGCCTTACTGGGTAAAGTCCTTGTGAGGCAGATAAACGATGAGGAGCATATCTGTGGTAGAATAGTAGAAACTGAAGCATATTTGGGCATGGTGGATAAAGCTGCTCATTCAAGTTGTAAACGTTCGGTGCGTACCGAGCCGATGTTTATGAAGCCTGGGACTGTATACGTCTTTTCTATCTATGAAATGTATCACTGTTTCAACATCTCGAGCGGAGGCGATGGGACAGCCGTTCTTTTACGTGCCATAGAACCCCTTTCTGGATTAGAACGAATGCAATAGATCCGCTCCGAGTCTCAAAAGAAGTCGTGCCATCGTCTACCGACACACCAATTATGCAACGGCCCTTCTAAATTGTGCCTTTCGTTTGGTATCACAAAGGAATTGAATAAGGTGGACCTAGCGGATCCCTCGTCTATAATCTGGATAGAAGACTGGAGTCCTCAACCAGAATTTGTTACCGTAACATCGACTAGAATTGGTTTAAGTAAAAAAGCTGCCGAGTGGATTGATGCTCCATTAAGGTTTTACATAGCGGATTCTAAGAGCGTCAGCGTCCTTGATAAATCAAAGATAACATAAAAATCACTAGTAAAATTTGTGTTACGTCTATTCTCTCTCGGAGTATATGTTGTCCAAGAATAAACTAAATCCTGTGTTAAATCGTTAATAAAGATTCTTCAAACGTTTGCAGTACTTTTGCTTGATAGATTGTGCCACGTGTCCTAAGAACTTGCCCAAAGGGAAACGTTTCCGGTAATATAACAATACAGATCCTATTGTCCGGCATACCAATAGCAAATTTTAAAATATCCGACTTCGTAATAACGCCGAGTTTTATTTCAAAAGGGAAACGTGGTACAAATTTAATAAACCGATGGCGGTTACGATGATTGTTAAATTTGAATGGTGTTCTACGGCCGTAGAACACCATCAGGATCGACGGCCATATTGAAGGGCCAGAACTCTGTCGAGGCAGTTGCATCTTCATCACGCTCTCCAACACTTGACGAAATAAAGCTGTAAAACACCCATTTTGCAAGAAAAAAACTCAAACATGGCTAACACTGCTTCTCAGAAAGATTTGCTCGATACTATTTGGCATGCTACTCGTGGTTTTATCGGGAAAGAATTACTTTTAGAGAGCAAACTCGTACCAGTTCCCTACCTCTCGAATGCTGATGATTTCGGCCTCTTCTCAGTTTTCGTCAAGAGCAAATCGGTAACTACTTTATTTTCACAAACGGCCAATAAACCTCAAAATAAAAATGTTTGTCCCAAGGAAAACGTAAGTCAAAAGATTAAGCATTCGCTGGCGGGTGCTTGTTACCATGTAATTGGCCACGTTTCCCAAGTCATTGAGCTGGAAAAAACTGACCTTGATCGTTTGTTGAACAGCGCTAAACCACACACAGAAGACGTTGGCAATCAGTCCGAAAAGGTACATTAACAGCTTTGTGCATTCTTCGTTTCATTTTAATATTATTTTCAACATGCTCAGTGGGAGAAGGACATCGATTTGGGTTCAAAGTCAGTACATTTGACCGTCGAAGGGCTTCACAAATTTCTCATCCCGCTAAATTTGAGTGAAGGAGACCTTTGTCTGAAGCAAAATATTCCTGGTACGTAAACAGGCAGAACATTACGGAGGCATGTGGAGTAAATTAAGTTTTTATCGATTTTAGATCTGGTCGGCGCCAAAAGCGTGTACATCATTACAGATGTAATGAAGGCCAGTCGCGTTACAGCATGTGTTACAAGCGATGACGACACGATGGAAAGAGTTTCTGCTGTTTCTGTTCCAATAGGATTTGGCTATTCGAAATTCCGATTGACTCCCGAGGGACTCGTTGCTGAACAGGTCTCATTTTGTTTGTTCTTACCCCCGAGGGCATCAAATAACGTTTTGTGCTTTTGAAAAAATACTTAATACCACAGATGAAATGCAAGCCTGCTATCCACGGCAAATGGGTTGTTGTGATTAATCAACTCTCCGAAATCCTCAACAAATTGTAAGACTCGCATGCCATGCTGCTCAAATCTCAAATCCTGGTTTCACGGTGTACGACGCTAAAACTGATTTTCAACATTTTCAAAATTATCTTTTAAACCGTTTTAACATTTCAAAACGTTCCTACTAGCGGTATTTTCAAAATTTTTACTTACTAACTCGTTACTTTCGACTCGTTCTGTTACTGTCACACGCCGTCCCATTCGCCATATTTGTGTGTCCTATTCGAGTTCAATATTTTAATTACAAATACCTCACAATGTTTTGCAAACCTAAGAATGCGTGTCATTTCCAATCTTTCTCTCTGGCATGTATACAGCATTTACCGGCAAAGGTATAGTGATATTTACAAACAAACAATTGTCGGGTATAACGAAGAACAGGTAAAATGGATTTACGGTTGTTTTTTTGGTTTTTGTTGCAAACTGTCATTTGGTGAGCACGGGGGCTTTGCGTTCAACCTGAGTTGAAGCTATTTGAAATATTTAAATTATTTAAGATTTGAAAAACAGGGATACTGTACGGCCTCGTAACGAAACAATTCATAACAGCAACTTGTTGACCACGATCAGGAGAATAATGGCAGTGAGTTGCTGGGGCCAGCATGGTAACAAAGGTAAACCTGCATCCAATGGCAACAGTTAAGTATCAACATACATTTGAGTTTGAATAGACAAAAAAGTATTGATAGTTTATTTTCGTGACAGTTTTGCATCAGTTACCTGAGTTACGGACTGTTGATTGGCGTCCAGTTGAATAAGAATTGTTGCTGATAAACTGAACCCGATTTCCTTGTTGCCACGTACTCGTGCTGGGTTTAGCAGTAGATCGAGGAATCACCGTCGTTTTCTGTGGCGTAGTCGGTGGTGATTCAACACTAGGAAAATCTATTCAAAACATTTCGTTACATTGCGTCATTTCTTGTCATAATCTTGATGTTACAGAATAATCATGGAATGGTTTAATCAAAAAAGGTCATGAAAGTTATGCAAGAAATCAATTCTTTCATTTTAATTTGGTACCTTCATTTTCTTCAAAAATGTTTGAATAGCATCTTATTTGTTCTATAGGAAACCAAGATTGTTGGTGAGAATTGCTCTTTATCTGATAATTTCAGATAATTGCTGAAAGAGACATTTGGAACAAGTTGTGTATTAGATGAATATATTTCATGTTATTACACTTGAGCGTGGGGAACATTTGTAAGAGGTCTTCCAATCTCTTTTTTCAATCCTCTGAACTTCTGTTTGAGTTAAATGTCTATTAACTTGTTCCCAGTTACAGAGGTTTGTTTTTTAATGGTTTTGTGCAAAAGTAAAACCAAACATAAGAAAAGAACTAAGGCCACTGCAGTCCTTCCAGATATTGAAATCATGATCGAAATTTGCAATGAATTCTGTAAATTTTCAACTGATGGTAATTTCTTTTTTGTGAATTTTTTAATCTCGGAGCTGAGTATTTTGTTACCAGTTTCCCTCATCATAGTGATTGGGTTGCAGGAATGGCTTTGCAATGTATCGGATGTAGTACAGCGACGAGGGCGATGAAACTTAAAAGTAAGTTAATAACATTAACTTAGATTTTTTTATTACTTCCATGATGTGGATGAATTTTGTAGTGTTATTTAGATTTAGTTGGAGAATTGCTAGTTGTTTATCCTGTACTGTAATGAAGAAGTTGGAGTAAAAAAAGTCCGACGTTTTCCTTGAAAAAAAATAGACAAAAGGTCGGATTTATTTTGTCGGTTTTTTTTTTAACCTTACCAAACTTCATTTCCACTAGATGGTGATGAAAGTTCATCAGCCTATTTTGTGTTTTTTTTTTTTTTTTTCATGTGATTCTCATTGTTTACTTTGTTGTAACGAGGAAAACGTGTATTTGAGTTTACCTCGTCTCAACAGTATTATTATTAATTTATAGTTTTTTTTACCTGCACCCCTATTTTCCATGTGCAATTTTTGCACTGCTTCGTTGCATACACGGAATGAAATCTGTTGCAGATTGGCTTAGAACAAGGTAATGTTAAAATACTTTTGGAAATCCTAATTTATTTTTTATTAAAATTCAGATCTTCGTGTAGCCATAGACAACGAAGTGGAAGACCACGAAGGCCCCCTTCGTGGTTTCGTTCTTTTATTTTTCCCCATTTCCCGAGACAAAAATTTTTTTTTTTCGAATTTTCGAGATAGGGAAAATGGGGGAAAATAAAACATTTTATGAACGTAGGTTACCCAACCACTAAAAATATGAAATAATTCACACGATATGCTGAATTTTTGTGCTTAATTTACATGTGCATACCAAAGTGATACCGTGCATGATTTAATTAAAAATTACGGTGTATGAAGCATTGGATCAGTAGAGAAACCCAAAATTATTATCTTAGCGGACTCAGCGCCACTATGCGGCATCTCACGCGCATCGCTACAGAGGGATATAGGCGTTAGCGGTCTTCCACTTCGTTGTCTATGGTGTAGCCTTCCGTTGCTGATGACTGATGTTTTCAAAAACTCACATAGAAAGTATTTATTTATTATTTCCCAATGAAACTAGATATTCAAAGTTTGCAACTAAACATTTATTTTTGTTGAAATAAACCTTCAATAAATTCTTAGAAGATGTGTTTTAACTGTCAATATTCTGCAAGAATTTGATCTCCAATTTACTTAGAAACTTTCTCGTCGAAGTATGCTTACTAGAGAATTAATTTAATGTAAGTTTCACCATTTTGTTCAAGGACTTTTTGCATTGATATGATTTTGATATATACTGCTCTAAAATTAGAAGAATTAGAATTAAAGAGTTCACATCAATGTAGTTCTCGCAATAAGAAATTGAGCAATTCTTTTTTGCTCGACTTTTTTGGTTAAAAATTAGAAAACAAGATCTACAGTTGTTTTGAGGTTAACTGGTTAAGCTCTGTGTGACTAGTGAAATTGGTATCCTAATATATTTTTATTATATTACATTCCAATTGAAAGTTCGATCAAATCAAATGGTGTGTGCTATCTACTATTAAGTGTCCCCGTTCTTTTATATTTTTCAAGTGAAATATATCAATGGATTATTTTGTGTGTAACAGGTAATATTTGTATCAGCTATGCCCAGTGCCAAATCCAAAAGCTGTCAACAACTTATTACTTATGGATTCCATCGGTCTTTTCTATTGCTCATTGAGAGGTATTATATTTAAATTTTGGAAATCAGAATCCAATTGCCATGATTCTGCTTTTTAGAAGTAGCTCGTGAAAATAAAATTGCCAATGAGGCTGACCTGCAGTCTTCAAGTCATTTTCACTGAGTCTGTGAAGTGGCATGATTTTATGCTGAGTGATGAGGTATTAGACTTAGATTTTGGCAATCAGTGTCAAAGTTTGCATGCCTATGCATTTATTTCTAGCTCATAAACTAAAAGTGCAAAGGATGCTGGCTCTGAAGGAATATCATTCTTGACCCATTCATCATCTCGTGCAAGTTCCAGTGTGAAAAGTGCAGCATATTCTTCTCCATTGTACTGCCAACGATTATCAACCACCAGCTCCGCAGTCTTCTTTTCACTTCTATTCTGCCAGCCAACAAACATAGATGTGGACCTCAGAACCACTACTCCTTGGTATTTAAGTTTCTTTATTCTCTAGTATTGCTTTTTTAAATTTTAATATCTTATCATAGGACTGCCAAACCTCCGTCTTCTTCCAAAAATTGCCGGCCCTATAATTTTCCCAGTCTTCAGACAACAGACGTAGTAAAAAAAAGCTCCTTCTTCACCTCGCCCGTCATCGTTTTGCCCGTCGCCGCCTCGCCTGTCATCGTTTTCCCCGTCGCCGCCTCGCCCGTTGTTCCGTCTTCACCTCGTCCGTCGTCTCGTTGTCGCCCCGTCTTCCCCTCTCCGGTCACCTCGTCATCGCCCCGTCATCGTGGTATCGTTGTATTTTGTAATGTGTGTTTTGTGTAGTGCTAATTAACCCGTTGGCTGCCACCCACTTTGATCCCCCTTTTTTTTTAGCGAGTTAGGGTCCGGCAGCGCTGTTCTGCCCAATGGTCTATATGCCATGGGTGGGACAGTTGCACAAGCCGTGTGGCTCAAAGTCGATCGTCGAGGCAATGCACCATTAGGAACTTCCCCCTTGTCGATGCGGTTATGGTTGCCTGGGGTGTGCATTCCCGTAATGGCTTCCATCATCGTGTCAGCCCGGACTTGTCTTCGGACAAGTCCCCCTTGGTCGTGATCATTCTGATGGCGATGTAGCGAATGTAGTTGGTAGTGGCGTGGCAGCCAACGGGTTAGTTGTATATGTGTATGTGTTGTATATTTTGTTGTATTGTATTTTGTTGTGAAATGTAATTCTCAGTGGTGGAATTGTGGGTGGATGGAGGGACAATAAAATCATTCACGTTTATTTCACTTGTATATTTATTAACATGAATATTCCTTTGGTTATTAACTGAGTTGGGAATCGAACACTAGTCCATTGGCGTTCCACTTCAATGCTATACCATTAAGCTACCGTTGATGTTTTGCAATAGACTAGGTATTTCTTAATAAGCTTGTATACAGTGCAAGCTATTATAGTGAAAATTTATTTAGTTGGTCTTATGTTAAATTTACATTATTTTTCCATCAGCTGGGAATCGAACCCAACACCTTTACACCACGTAGCCGATACTCTACCACTGAGCTACTATCAATATATAAAACTTACTACTGGTCGGTGTATTTTTTGGAGTAACTTCTGGACTTTTACATTTACTATTGAAAGGTATCGCTTTTCTGACTGTGCAGCAACGAAAACAGGAAACTTGCCACCATTTTCCTTTATTTTCTGTTGTCAATAAATACATCTGTTGAAACACTGGTGAAACGATGGAAACTCAACACGGTTTCACACCTCCCACACTGCAAAATACTAACTCGCATTAACGCCATCAAGATTTGTACTTATTACCAAAAACCGAGAGTTTTTAAAGCGTAGAGCGAAGGAGACAAAGTCAATGAACAGACTCCAGAGAATCAATTGGCGGCCGAATAAAATAGTACAAAGGCACGAGAAATAGCAATGCTCGGTCTATGACGTGGGGCAGAACAGTGCGGTCCGTCCCTAACGAGCTAAAAAAAAGGGGGGAAAAGTGAGTGGCAGCCAACGGGTTAACTAGTACGGTAAAAAAACAAAAACAATACCACAACAAACACGGCGTTCCACGATGATATCGTACGCCACCGCCACGAGTTTTGATCCATAATTCTTCTGGCATGTTCCCCCTCCCTTTCTTCTGAATGGACGTAATCTGAATAGCGAATAGCAAAATTAGAATACAGATTTAATTCTTAATGTAAAATCAACTTAACTTTGTTTCGGATGGCGATTTTGCGGGAGAAACGAAGATGAATATTGGGTTGTTCTCTGATAAGAATTCATGTTTAACAATCAGAACGCCATATAATGGATTAAGCTATAATACCATGACAAGGTGCTGGCTTTTAAATTTATGAGGGTTTACTTGCTGAGAAGACAGGAAGAGAAGGCTAAAAAAAGGGAACAGTCATGATGACATTGGTTCTATAAGGCAAATCATACTGCTACAATGTAAAATTACATAAATAGACCGTTTTATAATACCATGATAACTGAACTAAGGCAAATGGTGACTGCAACTCACAGGTAGTGGCTGTCTATGTAGTTATGCTGTGAAAACTTCTTTCATGAGCAGATGATGGTTGATATGCGTCAACATGTCACTGATGAAAAAATTTGCAATTACAAGATCAAATATATCATTAAAATAAATAATGATACTATGAGCCATCAGTGCTAGAATTCAATGGTAGGTACTCACAATTGAAGTAATGTGAGGTCACTGTTGACTTTTCTTCAGCGTCTGGATCCTTTTGGACTTTTAGTTTCACTATCACACTATCACGATCTTTGTTTAGAAATCATTCGAGCTCTATGGTTCCTCAGCTTGGATAGCTGATGACAGACAAGGGGAACTTTTACACACAAAATGCAATTTATGTTATTTGTAAATCTCCTAACACAAATTTAACGATAGGAATACTGGAAGCTAGAAAAGATACCGTTAAATTTTAGAAGAACAATCAGTTGGAATATATACAAATTAAGAAAAATTGCTAACACAAATTTCACAAATTGCTCGTAAGCAGCCATTGCTACTGCACAGCAGCGCCAACTAGTTTCTCAATCTGTAAATCTGTAACCCCAAGAACCCGACGTGGCAAAAGAGTCGGGCTTATTTTGTCGGGCCTATTTTTTTTGCCCATCTTTTTGACGAAAAAGTTGGACTTAAAATATTGACTCGGAATTTGATCAAACCTAGCCTATTATAATCAAAATTGAATGCTGATTTTGGGTAAAATCTTAGTTTTCTCGTGAGTTGTGCAACTTTAGAATAAAACGGAATCATATCGGTTTCGAGTGCAATCACTTTGAATTAAAATTATTTTAAAACTATAGGTTCCACGAGAAATAAAATCAATTTTCATGATTTTCTGTTAAATTTTGAATTAAAATCATGTGTTCTTGGCCAGATCTCAAATTTAGTCAAAGATGAAAAAGTGGGAAGGCTAGGCTAAAGGCAGTTAAGTAATAGCGCGCTACAGCGCTAATTGCTCGTAAGCAGCCATTGCTACTGCACAGCAGCGCCAACTAGTTTCTCAATCTGTAAATCTGTAACCCCAAGAACCCGACGTGGCAAAAGAGTCGGGCTTATTTTGTCGGGCCTATTTTTTTTGCCCATCTTTTTGACGAAAAAGTTGGACTTAAAATATTGACTCGGAATTTGATCAAACCTAGCCTATTATAATCAAAATTGAATGCTGATTTTGGGTAAAATCTTAGTTTTCTCGTGAGTTGTGCAACTTTAGAATAAAACGGAATCATATCGGTTTCGAGTGCAATCACTTTGAATTAAAATTACTTTAAACTATAGGTTCCAGAGAAATAAAATCAATTTTCATGATTTTCTGTTAAATTTTGAATTAAAATCATGTGTTCTTGGCCAGATCTCAAATTTAGTCAAAGATGAAAAAGTGGGAAGGCTAGGCTAAAGGCAGTTAAGTAATAGCGCGCTACAGCGCTAGCGTGAAGTAACATAGTCATTCGGTGTATTTCACAAACGGCTGATTTGACGAGAAAACAAATCACTACCTCGAAATCAGCATCCAATTAAGAGTATAATGTGGGATTTTTAACCAATTCCGAGAGATGTCCATTTTTGCTGAATTTGAGAAAAATGAGAAGGGAATCATTTTCTGGGTTTGGACAAATGATTCAGTTTTATTCTATAGCAAATGAATACCAGTTATTCACATACCCAAAATTTAAAAAAGGACTAAAATATAACAAAATAACAAATGCAAAACACCAGACGAAAACTGTACATGAAGGTGTCAAGATATCTTCTATCTTGAATTGTCCCGATACACGATTTAGTGATGTGAACACTTCTTAATAAATTTATTTCTAAGTAGAAAATATTTCACTTGAAACAGTAGTCAAGCTATATCGACGATCCAGATCAAAAAAATTATATTAACGGGTCACCCACAGACTCTTACAATTCGTCCGGCGTTCGGTTAGGTTTTGGTTCGTGAACTTGATTCAAACTTGATCTATCAGCTATTTTGCTGTAGAATTGACGTAGATGTGTTGCGAATTCACCACGAATGCTCCGCATAAATTGTATTAGTTTCTCGCCTTTTTCTTTATCCCATTGCTCGTGACCAGCTAGACCACTCTGCCCGTCGGAGGGGTCACGGGCTAACCGAAGCAAAATCTTCTCTAGTTCTCCAAAGTGGTGCCTCGGCAAAATATTTTCTGGCCACAAGACACGGAAGCTAGACAAAACGTCGTCAATGGATCGTTTGGCAATACCATGATTGATATTGGCCTTATTGCTGTGGAACACCTTGACGAGAGCATTACGGATATCTTCCGATAGATCACTCAAGTCGACCGTTTTTTCTGAAGCAGCTAAAATTAATGTTGGCTGTTGCTCGTCTTGCAACTCCAAGAGAAGATGCACCGTCATCCGTAACAGCGTAATAAAGGCTCTTCGTATCTTTTTCTGCTCCTCTTCTTTTACGGATTTCTCCATCTCTTCAGCGTCCACAGTGAAACTCTCCAACTGCGCATGGTCCGTGTCGCCAGCGACAGCTTCCGTAACAATACTACCTTTTTCGTTCATTCGAATAATAAATGTTCCCTTAGCCCTTTCAACGTTATTGTCTGTTGATTTCTTAAGTTGTTCAGCTTCCTCTTTCATTCGCTCTACTACGATTCGTTTTACTTCACTGCGAAGTTTCTCGACCATGCCATCGGAAGCTAGATCGGCAGCCGTGGGGAGAATTGAAGCGACATCATCCACACGAATTTCATTCGGTGGGAAAATCTCATCTAGAGAAAAAAATTTCACAATAACTTGCGAGATCCTGAAAGATTTAGACGAATATTACCGTGATCGGGCGAGGATTCGGCAAGAGTCACTTGCATTTGCAAATCTTCTTCCAGTGCCTTCATTAATAAATCGGCATCAGAGGAGTAGAGGAAGACTAGGGGAATCTGTTGGTAAATAGCAACGAAGGAACTTTGTTTAACTGCCAGAGAAACGTTGAAAAGATCGTTTACCTTTACGTCCTCTGTGCCGTCTCCGGACATGGCAAAAAGAGGCGCTGCGTCTCCTGAACTACTGGGGGCGTTATCAACTACAATGCCACCAACAGCCCCAGCCTTCTGCAATCGACGAGCCTAAACGATACGCCGAATATTCAGTAAAAAATTCAAAATACAAAACCTTAATTTCTAATTAACCTTTTCAACAAACATGCAATCTCCTCGTTCAATTACGACAATCTTTTGTCTAAGTTCGGGTGCATTAATGGGATCCTTGCACATACGGAAAGGCTTTCCAATAGCTAAACCGGCCATCACTTTGATATCAGCTTTCAGATCAAGACCAAACTGAGCAGGACCAGCTTTAAGCACAACATCTTTAACGGTTCCACTGGACTGACGTTTTTGAAAAGATACGATTCGCGGCGGATTGTCTGGCTGCGATGAAGTACTTCGGGAAATTTCAACCATTTCCTGCATAAAGAGTAAACCTTCTTCGGCGTCTTCGCTTGTTTTGGCTTGGGAATAACTGTGAAGCAGCTGCACCCTGCCGTCTGGTAGTCCCACCACAGTGATTCCCATATCACGAAGTAACTTCATATGTTCCCCATTACCGGCCTGAGGTGTTGAAACCGCATACTTTATTTCTATTTCATGACCACACCAAAATGAAGAGGTTATTACCTGGAAATCCAGGGCTTTCAACTTTCTTTTTAAGCTTCGCCGGGTGGGGCAAACTTTATCTACCATATTTTTTAAAGGTAGTCGGATGGACTCTGACCACCTAATAGAGTCTGCAAAGCCATGGTGGCCAGGGAAAAGGTAGTGATTGCTTGGGCAAGATCTGAGTTGAAATAAAAAGAAAATGTTAGCTCAAATAACAATGGCAATGGTGAGCTCGTTCAACGAACCTTGCATGTTCGACGTCAAAATCCTCTACCGCATTACGCTCTTCCTCCTGTTCAAAACTGCGCAGGGGTACGCTGGTTAAGTTGGAAAGCCGGGCAAGACTTAGCGGTAGTAAATGAGCTTCAGTCGTAAAGACAAAGTCATCAACTTGCAGTGGAAGATCCTCTGGGTGACTGAAGAGTAGGTAAAGATACTTGAAAGTTTCAGAGAGTACGAACGAATCCATCTGGTCTTCGTGTTGGCTTGTGCGAACATCTTTTACGGCAGCATAGCCACATGGCACGCGGGCATATCGCTGAAGGCTGGACATTACCTTGGCACCAGCCTCAAGGTAATACGGATCGCCGGTGGCTCGATACAGAAAGTAGGTAGACTCAACAAATTCGGGACGAAGAGGATGCTGACCCCAATGGACTTGAAAATCTGTCGTGAAAGCTTCGGGTAAGAAGTTGTGGCGCTGCATTACCTGGTAGAGCATTTCATGCGTTTCGACAGCGGGCTATAGAATATGGAGCAGCAAATATAGCAATTATTCTTAAATAATGAATGAACGTTGTTACTTTGAGATCTCCTTTTAGGACTTGCAATCCAGGCCAAAAAGCTAACAATGCATCCATGAAATTTCGGGAATTGGTGTGAGGACGATGCATGTGCACATCAAGAAGTAGAGGACCTTGGCTGATGTATTTCATCACCGCTGTATAGTGACGATTAAAACGTTCCAAATAACGTTCATCACCCAACAAAATGTAAGCTTTTAAACAATATTCATAATAGGAATCGATGCCCGCTCCTACTCCAGAGTCCCGTCGGGTCCAGTCACCGTTGTGAATGTTGAGGACAGTGCCCATGAGGTCTGAGCTACGATGCCGGAGGGACCAAAGGGCATCCATGGCCTTGTGAGCCCTTTCTTCGAAAACTGGATCACCAGAAAGTCTTGAGAGTGCAGCAAATTCAAGGATCATTGTACCGGCACAGGCGGTACAAGTTTCCTTTGAGCTGCTAAGTTTCTGACTTCGAAGACCGTACTTGAGATTGACCTTGGAGTGGGGGATGCCAGTTGAGGTGTTGAAAGCTGGCAGCAGCCTATAGCCAAGATCAAATGCCATATTGAGGAGCTCTCCTTTGTACCAAAGCATTCGGGAATAATGCTCTTGTAGATAACCAGATAACACATGTGCTGAGAGTAGGCCTCCTAACATACGAATGTTAGTCTCAAAGACAGATACAATAATATCATGGTCAAAATGAACATCTTTCAGGATGAGCTTTGCTCCCCGTTCAAACTCATCAAAATCACCCAAGATGAAGAGGGTATCTAAAGAATCAACAAGAGTTAAAGAAAAGTTTCCCAGAGCATCATCAATGTCTCCTCGACTATGATCTGATCCTCTCCATCTACCCTGGCAACTGAGGGGCATCAGTTCGTCAGCAGGGTATGCATTGTCCATGTAGGCATTATAACCATGATAAAACATATCACGAGCTTCTTCTCTTAGCTCCTTCTTCCTCTCATTGGTCATGCACTGAACAAAGTTTGTACTCCACAATATAAAACATATGCAATTGAGCAGCAAACCCAGTCCTGCATCTTTTCCTTTCGAAAACAGACGCATTTTTATGGAAATAAAAGTTGTCTTTAAACGAACGAAACTTGCACTGAAGTACAACACAACACTGTTCAGAATTACAATTTATCCGTTACTACTGCTGACCATAGTGAAAACAGTTCGAGTTTTCTCAACAATGCAAGATATTCAAGGTCCCTCCTTTCGGCCAGCCACACACTACTACAGTACAGCCCGACACCGCAGCTTCTACGTCACCTGTCAATTGACACTCGTATACAGGGCCTTCTAGCCTGGCTACGGATTATAAATGTACACCCACAATAGATTTTTTTTTCTCTCTTTTTTTTTAACGTTCTTTTTTCTTTGTTTGTTTTGAAGCGAGACACGGTATTTTGTCAAAGAATAAACGTGTAAAAGGATATAAAATGAGTTAAAATAAGAACTAAAAAGAGAAACAAATGAAAAGCAAAGCCTCTACTCACACAAAGCGCGCGACGAGCTGAAAACACACAACAATCAACAAAAAATTTTTACAATAACAAAATGTGAATCATCTTGCGGTTGAAGTAGGTTTATTCGTACTGTAATAGAAATATATATTACTATGAGATTATTCAAAGAGCGAGGCAAGAAGAGAAATGTAAAATTTATGGAATGGAACTATTTGGAAAGATGGTCAATGGCGACCAAAGTGACTACATACAAGATTCTTTTCAGATCATACATAGATAGTAATATGTTTAACTACCTAAACCGCGGAAGCAAAATAATTTTTTAATATGAAAGGCGTTGTCGCCGTACAATAAAGCTGCTGTCTGGGTATGTTGGGGGTTGGTTTGTTGCGGCCGCTTAAATGATGGATAAATTTGGGCAGTGTTCCAGTTGCGATGCAAAGGCTGGCGGACCAAGCAAAATGAGTAACTTTTTCATTTCGTTAAACCGGATTCTTAAAGCTTTTTTTTTTAGAGATTCTTAATATGCTTGGGTTTTCGAATAAGGATGGAACAACAGGTCAAGGCCGCCTGTAAGTAAAAAACAATGTAAGTACAGATTTTGCAGACCGGCTGTGAATACTAAACGAGGTACAAACCTGTAATTTGGCTATCTTGGCTACTTCCGAAATGTCAAGTTCTAATGTGTCGCAAGCGAGTTCGTTGAAGATTTTGACTGACTCTTGGAATTCGTCGCCCGTACGATGAATTAGGGTTCCATTGATGAATAAACAATTGGCTGCGTCACGATCTGGAACACGCAGGATTTGGTATTGAAATGTTGCTTCTCTTTCCATCCTCTGAAAATGAAGAGGTATGAAATAAAACCAGATCAATAAGAGTAAAATGTGATATAGCAAACCTTTAAGACTTCTTCAGAGTCTTTTGTTTTGCTAGCACAGATGATGTCTGGACCAGCCATTGTAACTAAGTTTTTCAAGTGGAGAGCTCCACTAACCTGTAATTGGGATAAAAGGAATTAAATTTGTTCCACTTTCCTTTTACTCACATCGTATTCTACCTTCACTGGAGTGCAAGGGTACTCTGGAAAGGCTGCTGCAACTGCACGGGCTCCACTGAGGTTTGTGCGCTCAGAGATTCCAACAAAGAATTCTTTGCCTGATGGAAATATTAACAGTGAAAATATATGTAAGATATACATAAAATATAAATGTACATACCTGTGAAGAGAACATCACCTCCATCAACTGTAGCTTTCTGATCACTGATTTCAACTGTTGGTAAACCTAATTCTTTTTGGATAATAGCTTTCATTATGATAGCCTTGAACAAAAAATAAAAATTTTTGAACAATGATAACCATTTAATGCATTGATTGAAAGCACCTCTTTCTGTCTACTTGGCTGACCAGGTCTTGTTATTAACGCAGTTCCATTGACAACAACCGCTGTATCCTCCACGAAAACACAATCAGGTAGAGCTTCATCTGGGGGAAGTTCAATTACGTCTAAACCCAATCTCCTCAAAGTGCTGACATAAGCGGCATGTTGCTCTTTGGCCAGGCCGAGATTGAAGTTACTTGTAGCACCAGCATTTTTTTCAAAAGAATCTGGCAGACGACACACGATGGCATGCGTGAATCGGAAAGCGTTCGCCATAATTTTCGTGTGCCGGTATTGATTTGAGATGGATTGTTGTTATTATGGTTGCGGGTTGGGTCTGTCAAAACCCAAACAACATGGCCGCTTCTTTTAAGGCGCCATTGCCAATTTTATCAAAGCCTACATGGAGGGAAATTCGACTCAGGATTTTCGAAACAGCGTGGAGATAGATTCATAGCATGGAGAGTTGGAAACTAATCTTTGCCCTTTAAAAATGTGCGAAGCACGCAATTATCCAATTTCTTTATCTCAAATTTGTATTTGAGATCTCTTTATGACATTCAGCGCCTTTTTGCTGTGAGTGTCACAATACGTGCACAATGAGCAAATCTTACGAAACTCTAACACACACACGACAGATTTTATGCGGGTCTGCACGAACTTCAGTGGTTTCAGTTTCCTCTTTGCAACATAGTTAGAAAAGAACATGCATTTCTAGAGCATGATTCATAACCAAACAAAAAAACCTTATAGCACATCTATTCTCACACATCCTTGCCGATTAGGCAATTCTTTGGAGGTCGGGTGACTCACACGTGCCACTTAAAAAGATAGGAATTTCAGTTTGTAAAATGTATCCTCTGGGAATTATCAATAACTCCATACGAGGAAAATACTTAAATTCGCGGTGTGGAGTGTTAGATACTTGTACAATATCGTTAGAAACAAGCCAGGGATGCATGCGCAAGATTTTAATTACGCCTTCAATGAAAAATCAAGTTAGCATGACATACGATTCATCAAAGACGAAAAAAATCCTTGGAAATGGTAACTCAATAGCACACGAGTAGTGCTGGATTTAAATTATTGGTGCAATATGGTAAAGAATCGCAAAAGAACTGACAACGCAAAATGACGAGATTTTAAAGATTGGATTTTCTTTTATTTGAGTATTCTTGTCGAAGACATGGTTTTTCTCTGTAATCAATGAAGGGGAAGGGGAGACAATGACATCAAACGACAAGCCAATTGATTGATGTTTATCAGACGACTCGGCACGCGTGTTCTATCAAACGTGCGTGGCAAGAACATGAGCGGTATAGTAGATGGTGAATACAACCAGAAGCTTTATCTTAGAAGTAGGAAATAATTTTTTTTTCTTTTTTTTTTAAAGGTTAGAAATCTCCAAAAACGGGCAGGACAATTTCTGGCAATGCAAATTTTGGTCAAACACACACACGTACACACAGAGCATTGGTATTAGACACTTATCAGAAGCCCATCGAAGTTGTGCGAATAATAGGAATTCTTTAAAGGAGACAAAATTTGAAAGCATTTTCCCCCTCCCCCTTAGTCACATTCAGCTCGGGTCTCTGGTTTCAAACGGTCCAAGAAAAAAAAAATCAAAAAAGTTACCTAAATCATCACGTCTGCTAACTCGGAGAAAAAAAAAAAATAACAAGAAAACCACATGTCGACACGAATATTGATCTTTGTTGGTTTGAGTGCGTGACTTAAAACTTATTTTAAAAGAAAAAAATAAAGAAAAAAAATGAGACTATTGTTTTACAGACGCTAAACGAAGAGAAAAAAAGAATCCTTCAGAAGATTTTGGTAATGAAGAGAATGAAGGGCAGCAGGAGAGCGGGGAGTCAATGGGAAAACCATTAAATTAGTTAACCAACGTCACATCTAAAACAAAACGTGGCTTGAATACAACGAACGTCCCCTTATCTTTCACTTTCGTTTACATTAGTTCCTTTTTTAATGGAAGATTTTAATTCTAATACGAAAAAAGTCCGTGATATAAAAAACAAAAAGGAAAAGAATTAAAATGGTGGGATGAAAAAGAGTAGCTAAAAATGAAAAACGGATAATGCGTCCCCCTTGACCGCTCGGCAAAAGGAATAAACGGATGTTTATCATCTGGATAAAAAATTGCGTCTTTTAGACTTTTCACTTGGTTTCCTTCGGCTTCTCATCCGTTTCCGTCGCCGTCGCCTTTTCGTCAGCCTCCTTTTCTTTCTCCTTCTCATCTTCAACCTGATATTCGCAAGAATAAAACAATTATGAATAATGCAGTCCTACTAGAATTGTTAATATTCAACGAACCTTCTCCTTGTCTTCCTCTTTCTTGTCCTCTTCCTTCTGTTCGATCTTCTCGGGTTCCTTCTCTTCTATGACAGGCTTGGGGATGTGTGTGTTCATATCCAACGTATCGCACATCTCTTGCCAGTCGGGGTAATATCTGAGGGGGGAAAAAGAAACAAGTCAGCACAATGGTCTAAAACCACATGTCAAAATGCTGTTAAGAGCTGCTTACTTCTCCTTGATCTTTTCGAAGTGTTGGACAAGGTTCTTGCCTTCTTCCAAGATCCAGTCTCGTAAAGGATGAGCAATTTCCTTGTCAACGACGACTAATTGAGCGACGTTGGCGAAAACCACGACGTCAAGCTTAATAAGAAAGAGGAAAATGCCGTTTTACTTACAACTCTGTTCCACCCATTTAGAAAAGAGTGAAATGCGTTTCTTACCGTGGTAGGCTCGTCGCCAAAGAAGAAAGTTTTATCACCAAGCATATCAGCCAGCACCTTTAGGTCGTCTTTTCCCATCTTTATGATCTCTTCCGGCGAGTGGACACCGATACCAGTGGCACGGACTTTCTTCATACCCTGTGTGCAGCACGCAACGCGAGAGAAAGTAATTAAGAAATGGTCATTAAACAGTGGAAACGACTACAAAGACAATACACGCAATCCTGGTGAGCAGAAAGCGTGAAGCGACAAGAGAAACCCCCAAGCGGAATTTTACTTGACTGCCCCCAAAAAAAAACAACAAACAAATTTCTCTTGAAAGGAAATATATATATATATATATTCTTCCTCGAGACGCGGTCACACGCACCCACAGAATTGAGAGCAAACGGTATCTTACCCGACGTCTGAAGGAGAAACGGTAGTAGAACTTCAACAAGCCCATGGGCAATTTCGATCCAACCATATGCTGCAGGTCAATCTTATACCCTTGAAGCATGGCATCCGGATTCTTGGTGCGCCACCAAACATCAATCCTATAATCGATAAAATAAAATTTTCCATACAGTTATTGGAGAACACATGTCGAGCAACGGCGTCATTTTATGTGCATTCGTTTGCTTACAGCCCCCGGAAGCCCAAGTCTCTTATAACTATTTCATCAGACCTTGGTATCCTAATCCGATCGTATACGATCCACTAACTGAAATGTAATGGATGCCTGAAAACAAAAAGATCCTTATTCTTAGAATGGACGATCAACCTCTGTTCGATTACATCTCAAATACCAAATTCTCGTGACCGGGAGAAAAGCAACAAAATAGACAAAAAAAATGGTCATATTGAAACAAGTGTGGGGACTGACCAAATCATCGCTGGTTTTAGTTTCTATTGGATGACCGTTAACAAGGCACATCCGCATTATCGGCCCCATTCGACACCAGCAGAATTACAATACAATCAACCAGAGTACAACCGCCCTCAGGACTCTACTAGCTGCCGTTGGAAACAAAAATAAAAGCCAACGGGAACGAGAACTTAGCGTTGGCACTTGAGTTTCCGACCATCATTTCCTTCCTTCTTTTAACAGGATCGTGCGCACAGAAAAAAATTATCCCTAAATACATTGGCCCGGATCAGAAAGAACGGCTTCAAAAAAGGAAAAAAAAAAGACGCCCAACAGCGTCGCGACGCCATAGCGACCCAAAACCCCTCTGTTGCCACTCTTATGTATCATAGGCAAAAAAAAAGTTAATAAAGAATGAGGGGGTAGCAGAGGCAGTGAAGAAGGGGGAGGGGGGCCAGACAGAATGAATGGGTGAAAGAGCAAATGGTAAAAAGGGAGGTGAGAGGAACTGAAGAGAACGAGACAGACGGAATTGAATTGGTGGGTAGACCGATCAATACTACCCTCCCCTCTTCACCGGGTAGATCGAAACTCCCTACCCTTCCCTACACTCGGTCCAAGTGGTAGACGTGCTAGGGTGGAGATATATGCACACCCGTTCGGGAAACTTCATCGTGTTCAGTACCCAGGGGTGCGTAAGGGTGAGAGATATTATTCCCGTCTTTCGAACTCGAGTACAGACTTGGTAAACTTGGGCAACAACAGCCACGCAGTGCCGTTACAACCTGGCCCACATTATCGACCCACGCGCAGCCCAGCGAAGGGCAATGAAATTAGACTTGATTAACTGTGGAGTTTAAAAAAGACTTGGGGGAATAAGTACACATCTAGAAGCTAATTCTCACGGATTGTTGGACGTTTTTAAAACCCAAATCTCACGCGTCCGTTGCATTTGCGGTGGTGACGGACGGCTGATACGACACCCAAACAAGAAACCACCAACAACAACAAAAACCAAACGCAAAAAATTCCCAGTGCAAAACACAATATCCTGCTATGCACACCAAAGTTCCTTATCAGAAAATTTAGCTCTTAAATGTCACGTCAATGCCATACTATAATTCGACACTACAGATTGTCAAATTAAAGTAAATGAACCGGATAATAAACCATGTTCCACCAACCCCACCCTAAAAATAAACAAGCCTTCAACCCAATCAAGCTGTTTACACAACTTGCTAGTTTTGGGGATTTAACGTCAGGGGCGTTGTTGAAAAAAAAAATCAATAACTTACCAATGGTAATGATTTTCGAGCATTGTGATTGTAGCATGTACAACGTTACGTTGTTCTGAAGTCAAATGAGCGTCCATATCAGTATTGAAGCTGCCACCAAGTTCCTTGATTATGACGGCACTATCGGCGATCTCAACACCGTTGAATTCCACGAACGGCAGCTGGCCCTTGGTCGAGCGGAACTTCATCTTGTGGTCCACATTCTGCAAGCGAGCGTATTTAAGGTGCAAAAATAAACAATTATTTTCAACGACCAGAATAGTTTTAACACAAAAAAAAGGCTTTTAAGGGAGAATTCAGCAGCGTGGAAAATGGACGACAGTAATCCGATTCGACTGGAACACGTCCACCATTCCCCTTCGTGAATCATCCAGCTCTTCAGAAAACAGCTGTGTACAGCCTCCTCTCACCCATACAAGAATTTTTAATACATTTTAAGATAGGGAAACTCGAAACCCGTCATCTCTAGTTGAAAGCTATTTACGGCGTCTGTCAAGCCAGGTGCATAATTTTACACGACACGCCATTTTTTCAAAAAAAAAAAAAACAGTTTTCTTCTGCAGATTCCCACCAAAACCACATCTTTTACCTAGTGACCTTCTAACCTTTAAAAACCTTCTAACCTCCCCCGCACGCCGCCATTTGTACAAACCCCCGTGGCCATTCCCTCACACTAACCCCTCGCGCGCCATATCTCCCTGAAAGCTTCAGGGCTTGAAAAATAAGAGGGGGAGAAAATGTGAGGGTTTCAGGCTATTTCGTTACAACTAGGTCCCAAGCTTACTAAAAATCGAAGGTCACCTTCTAAAAAAAAAGAAGCATCAGTGTCTTTGAACACGTTTAAGGAAACAAAAAAAATCACAGGTCGATCAAACAAGAATATCTTTCGAGTATACACGCGCGTGTGTGCGGATTCACTGGACTGTGACCAAAGTAACTGTCGGTGGTGAGGACTCCATGAGCCTCAGACACAAGTTGGTCACATAGTAACGGACAAACAGATAAAATGAGACCTTTTTTTTACATACCTCGTACTTGATACCAGCCATGCGGAGCCATGTTTCGACTTTAAGACAGAACGGCGATGGAGACGGGATGTTTTTCGTGCGGGAGAACTGGTAGAGATAGACTACATTATTTTCAAAGTCGACTTTATGGGCGGCCGGTTTCAGTGGCTTTGAAGAAGCCGGGGCGCTCGGCGTCGCTTCCTTGACGGCGTCGGTCGTGGCTTCGACCTGTTGCGTCTTTCCGTTATCAATGTTGGCCTCCGTGTTCTTGGCCTGTTCTTCGATTAGGTGTTTCTCTTCCACCTCTTTGTTATTAACCTGCTGGTCTTCAACCGGAGCAACGGTGGTTTTCTCGTCGTTCGACATCTTTCCTGCTTCCTAGCGGGCTGGTGTGTGAAGGGTGGGGGGACGAGGGGAAGTAGACAAGGGTGGATGGCTTCCGAACAGGAGAACTATTTGATACAAAATGTTTCACAAAACAGCACACCGGTCAAAAATTGTTTGATGAAATTTCGAATTTAAAGGACAAAACGATTAAACTGTCAAAATTAAAATGACAAAAATATTTTTAATGAGACAAAAAATTCTGCGAGACAAGGGAAGAGAGCAAGAGTGGAGGGGACGCGCTCTTGTGCCCTGACCAAACGTGAATGCTCTGTCGAAAAGTTGGGGAGAAGCCGTTTGGGAGAGCGTCTAATGCGGACAGCGCATCCAAGCGGCAGACAGTGACAACTAATTTTTATTGGGAGGAGGTGGGTATTTTGGGGGAGTTTGAGGGTTTTGTTCGAAACTTGTATATAGTACAGTCATTTTCCCCTCACTGCTTCTTCCAACATCGTCTTTTTTGCCTTTTTCTAGTCGAAATGCCGGAATTTTTGTTTATCCAAACTCTTTTTTTTTTCTTTTTCTTAGTCTGTTGTTTCCAGCGTATTAGTGTCTGTATAACTGTTACGGAACTTGTTTTTCTTGGCGGAAATCGCTTGCGTCGAAAGATGGGCTAAATCGATTCGATGATGAACCGATTAGGAAATACATTTCCAATCATAAGTATTCAAAGCAGAAGGGGATGGATTTGACGAACAATTAAACTAAAAATGAGGAAAATACGCAGATATCATTCAAGGGCGCCATAATCTTTGGTCTCTTTTTTCTAACCCTGCCTTCTCTTCTTTAGGAAAGATGCAAATGCGCCAAATCTGATATGGAAAGGAAAGGGGGAGATATCAAAAAGCAAAAAATCTCTCTCTTTCCCCTTTTTTTACAAAATAAAATAAGAGTTTACTCTTTGGGGGTGGTTTTGTACAAAGAAAGGAGTTTTTCGGCAGGGAGGGGTGAATAGATAACGTGCCATGTGTGTAACTGTACAGTGTACTGTACACACACATACTCTTTCCCCCTCTCCCCATTTGCTTTCTCCTTGAACGAAGGAAGAGAACTTGAAATCCACCCCCACCCATTTTTTTTATTTCCCGATTGTTCCGTATTCTGTGACTCTTTTTCTCCTTCCTGGAAATGACTCGTTGTAGCTCGCGCCCCCCCCCCACACCAGTCAATTAGTCATCCAATATCTTGGTATTTCATTCGTAAGCATTCCATCCATACTCTGTAGGAAATGCTGGTGATAGCTCGTCATGTTTCCAGTGTGTGTATATTTCCTTTTACTGCGTTAGTTCGCGAAAAAAAAACCGGCGCCGATCACACGCAGTTGCTTGTATATATGTACAGTTGCACATTCCTTTGACGTCCGGTATATGTATACAGACACATGTACCATCTCTTCACTTCCCAGAGATTTTTTTTTTCTTTTTCCGCATTTCCTACTTTTTTCTTTCTGAGTTGAAACGTACATAGCGTACGCACGGTAAACTATTTTTAGGCAACGCTGGACCACGCCCACTTGCATGAGAGCCGAACGCACTCGTGCTCGAAAATAAATGAAAAAGAAAAAACTCCATCGAACAAAATTACAATAGCCATTGCGACAACAGCATGAGTATGGCTATGGTGCTATTTTATGTTTTATTACAAAGGGATTGATAGATAAACCTTTTGTTTCATTCGAATTCGGGAAAAATCCAATTCAAATATAGAGGAGCGTTATAAATTGCACTACTGATTGACACACTCGTGCTGCAAGAGAGCGTCAAAAGTGTGCGACTAGAGCGAAATGATAACGGACATGAAAAAAAGATGAATATTTGGCGTTTTTTAATAAGGTACTAAGATATCATCCCATGATTTCATTTTGGCACACAGTTCGATGGTTTGAATGACTTTTCCCAGTCTTCGATTTATCGCTTGTACGTGCTCATTCGTGAGCAGAGGTCCGATCAGCGAGTCCTTGAGCGTCAATTCCTCAATTAAAGTGCCCAAAGGACCACTTTCCAGCATTTCCAGTCTGTTGTACGTTGATTTCCGTATCCTGAACATAAATATCCATTTATCACTGTTGAACAAACTTTTATACAAACCTGGGTGCCGTCGACTTACACACAACCTATACAATGAAGATATATTACTTTATAAGTCAACAATAATTTAAAACAATCGAGCAACATACATTGATAAAGCGGAGCTAGAATGTCGATGTAATCTAAATCCGGTCGCCCAAAGCTTAAAAAAAAAATCACAAAATGGGTCAATCGAAAGTATGTCGTCATCATGGAAGTTATCTAAATTTATCACCTTTTGCCGTTGTCCAGCAAAAGGACTGCCGCTTCAGAGGAGCCATCTATTATTTCATAGTGATGTCGATCGCCGTTACTGATGAGGAAGTCGAATACGGCTGCATCGATTAAATCCAAAAGCCGGCGTTTGGCTGGATCTATACCAAAAATTCGATTTTGCTTTTGCAAACTTGTACAGAATTTATCATCGGTCTCCCATTGCGCACGAACATTCTTTTTGTAAGTTCGTTGCCATGGACTACGGTTAGATTTCAACTTGGCACTGCTTGGCAGCCAAAGGATGATAGCGGCCTCTACGAGATCACCTTCACCGGCACAAACGCTCAATTCCGGTTTGCAATATCTACAAACGCCATAAAAACAAGCGTGGCTTTGGTCTGTGTAAGGAAATGTTCAACTATCTCATAACTAGATGTAAATAGTTATAATTTTAATTTTTTTTTTTTACTATTCCTGAAGAAGGTGGCCGCGAGGTCATTATCAGCGTTCGCCAAAATATCTGACGTCAGGTTAATCATCCTACCAACAGCAACTGGTGTCCGCCTCAAGTCCAGTAATAAACTGAGGTAGAAGCCAATTATCTCTCCGTTGTGTCTGTCAGCTCCTGAATAAACGTCAGGTCCATCTATCCTATGTTCGCGATCATACCTAATCATAGTTTTAAATATATATGTGTGACATTGTGTAAGCTTGAAATTTCCATATACCATTGGGGTTTGAGGAGTGCCTTTTGTCCTCCTTCAAGTGTGAGCATGACTTTCAGTTGTGTTCCAACATGAGGTAGGGATGCTCTTATGACTGGAGCTGTCTGTAAATACTTTATCACATCCCCCAGTTCTGGAGTAAAGGAGGGTATCAGCGAAGAAGGTGACACCCACTGTAAGTGAACAAATAGGTATAACAAGTTTGCATGACATTTAAACATATCAATCACTATGTTACTTTGGGATTAAAACTACTTAACAAATATCAACAATTGCAAAAAAAACATTACCTTTGCAGAACGGTTGAGGATATCTACAGCCTTCTCTCCACGTAACTTCAACTCTCTTTTGAGTTTGTTCATAACACTTGTCAATGACCTGCTGCTTAAATTATGAACATGTTTTGTGCTTGAGTTGAACATAGCTTTTAAGTAATTGAGATTTAAGCCTGAATTTGTTGAATTTATTGGAACCTCCTCCTCTTGGGAGATAACTGGCCGAGTGATCAATTCATAGTGGTAACCGCTTTGTCCACCCGTCCACAAGAGAAAAACCAAATAAATGTTACAAAGAACTGCCACAGCTAAAGCAGTGACTAGGCCGACAGAAACGCGGAAAGTTCTGGAGAGCATATTTACGAATTTCAAATTTCAAAAAATTATAATTATGCACTAGACAAGTAAACAAAACCAAAGAGGGGGAATAAAGTACAATACACGTTCAAAATGTTCGACACTTAAGGATGCGCTAGTCAAGCAAAAATTGGGGAACCTTCCGCTCAGTCTTGAATAACATTAACAGGTGGGGCTCGGTAATCTATCGCAGTATAGAACAAAATATATGCAGCTGAAGAACGGACCTCATTGCCACTAATTTCCATCACGTCTTGGTCATCAAATTTGAACCACTTATTGTATTCTGCGTTCTTGCAATAAGCGGTATAGTGTCCAGCATCCATTGTACCGTAATGATTCGACACGGCGTAAAGTTTGAAGCGAGTATAGCGAGGCTTATTACTTTTCACGACGTCTTTCAAGTCCAGTTCATTCACACTAAAGTCCACCATATTCAACCGTTTTCTCCATAACCCGTCGTTGTAAAATCTGATTGTGATCACTAAATTAGAATGAAATGTTTAACATGTTATAGCAAACAACCACTTACCTTTGAAGATGGACGACTAGCACAGGAGGTAACTTCCATATGTCAATTTTTTTGCTAGCTCCTCGTTTATTTTTACAAAATGGGCACGACCACCCGCTGATCTGTTCCGGTTTCGTGTACAGTTGAAAGCACTCCTGTTATGCGTATTTATGTGTAGTAATTTGAAAATTCGCAACAAGACTGAACCGTTTACCATAATACTGCACTGAGTGTTGGATGGCGGAATGGGAAGAGACAGGTTGAAAAACGGCTCAAACGTCACTGATTCTTTAGAGCAGGTGGTACACCGTAAACTAGATCTTTGTTGACCAGCAAACAGCGTGACGATGATGGATTTATTTGAAGCGGAATAGTCCTCCCAAGCCATGTTCGCAGCTTTTTCATCAGGAATATCATAGTTGTTTTGTTCTTTCAACGGCCTTTTCACGCGAATCTGAAACGACCAAGGAAGGGTTTTCTCTCAACCGTTGTGAGCCATTACACAAATAGGCATAGTTAAAACCTCATTCAATTCTTCATGCAGCCAATCCACTAGTATCGTGAGAAACTCGTGCGAGTCTTGTTGCTCGTAACCGCGAAACGATGATTTGTAGCGCCCGACTGCATTCTTGTCACGCAAATAGGTGCTTAGTACAAGGCAACCACGAAGAATACTTAAGAAAATTTATTCTGTCTTACTTTTAGGTCTTTGCATGAGATTGAACGATATTGGCCACTCCAAAGAGCATTCAAAGTAGAAGAAACTTCATCTGAAATTTCACCTCGAGTTTGTTTATTGCTTGCGTTGAGATAATTCCTACAAAAAGAGATTTTAATTTACTGCGATCAGTACCATATGACAGTTACTTACCTATAAGACCCATCGACAAAGAAATTTGTCAGAAGCATGCTATTCGAAATGCATTGTAGAATGGAGTTCATGTAACAAGTATTGCCCAAATTTTTCAATCCAGTCAGACCACGACCCTACCAGTCCATATACCAATCATTTAGTGATATTCTTTGCTATAAGGATTTGCTAGTTCAATATGGGCATACCATGTTTCCATATACCGGATTAAAATTTCGATTTTTCGACAAATCAGAATTGCGGATGATGTTTGTTCGATTTGTATCGTGCAGTTTTAGATCACGGTCAACTTTCGCCACTTTGGTACCCCGTTCAGATTCTTTTTGAAGAGCCTAAGGTTTAAATGGGACAAACGGTAACAAATAAAGGCAAAAAAGCAGGGCAAAATATCTAACCCACCTGAGCTAAATCTGGAGTTGAATGAGAACGATTCATTTTTGAACCCAAACCGAATCCAGAAGACGGCTCATCTTTCAACCTGTCTATTTTCGAAACCTCTTTTCTGGAAAAGTTTTGTCGCTGTTTTTCTAATCTAAAACAGAATTACGCAAATCGAACAACATCGTTGGATTAGGATTTTTATTTGGAAAGATACCTTTTCCTTGTTTCTTCTTCTTGTTTGTTCTCTTCGTCCCTCTTTTTCTTCATCTCTTCATTTTTTCTCGTTTGCTCATCTTTCAATCGTTGCATTCCTCTTTTGTATTCCTCTTCTTTTTCTTGTTCATCTCTTTCTTTCTCTCGAGTTTTTTCGGATTTTTTACGTAACTCCCTAAGCCTTTCAACCTCACGATTCATGGCTGCTTGTTTTACTTCTTTGTCAGTGATGCGCGCTTGAATATTTGTTTCTTCGGCGTCAGGCTTCGTTTTGTCGTTGGAGGTATCTGCATCACGTCGAATAGTTTCTACCTCTTTCCGAAGACGAGCAATTTCTAACTCCTATTCATAGAAATTAAAACAAAATTTATTTAAGCTAAGTCAAAAATTAACTTGTTGGGAAAACCTGTTGTTTGTTATCGTTTTCCATTTTCTTGAATAACTCAACCATTTCTTTCTCTCGTTCTTGAAGGTGATTGGCGATTTCGTCATTTGCTGAAGCTTCTTTTTCCCTTCTTATCCTATCCCATTCTTTCTCTTTCTCCAATCTATCCTCTGTGATTGCTAAGTGTTTTTCAACCAACTTCTCCTCGTCTTGAAGGTACTTTACCATAGCTTCTGTCTTCAAGCTTCGGTCAATTTTTGGGACTGAACCCATCCGATTAACAGACGAGGAACCAGTTACGAACCCATCATCGATGTCTTGGTCATCAGATGGTGTTTTAGGAATGTTTGATCTCGGAAGAGGCACCGGTTGAATGGACGGCTCAACTGATATTTCGTCAATTTTCTTGACTGCAGGTTTATTCGTTCGATTTATGAACGGCAGGGGGGAAGCAGTTGGTTCAATCGCTGGCGGCTTCGTGGCTTCATCAAAATCAGGATATTCGATATATTCGACTGAGCACATTAAAGATTAATATTAAATCTAATTCGATAGAGATAAAGTTTGTAATACACACGCATTACCAGGACTGATATCTTCTACTTTTGACGGTTTTGCAACTGCGTTAGCATGGGGATTCGTTGTTTGCATTGGAAATCTAAATAACCACTCATCGTAGCCTTTGCTTAGCACCTTGATAACTCCTTTATACTTTGAGCTGGGATCCCACTGTTAGTTGAAACCATTAATTGAATAATTTTGTGTTTGTTTTCAACTTAATTTTTTCCCCCTTTCTCTCTCATTACCTTCGTTAAGATCTCTTCAAGTGCATAAATTGCAGATCCTGGAAGCTTTTCTCCAAACCAATCTACCAAAATTATCACATCTGCAGTTAAACGTTTGGGCCAATCCACCTTGGCTTCTAGAGGCAGAGTTTTGTACAAAGCAGCAGCAGACAACCTAATTGTAATTTGTAAGTTGGGTAATCTTAATTCAGCACTAGTTGAATTTAGTTACCCAGGTTTTAATTTATCCTCTGGAATGCTAACACAATTTGTGTGCTTTATGTGAGAATTTTCAAAATCTTCTTTGGATCGCACATCAAATATGATAAAAGATGTGGATTTTTGCTTAATCATGGCTTCTAATTGCCATGAAGATATAAAACCACCATCAACAGATGGAAAGTTTGGGGAGTAGGCTTCAACATTGGTGGATTTTTCTTCTATTTGCTTTTCTTTGGCTTCCTTTTCTTGCTTCTCTTTTATTTCGAGTTTTTTTCTGATGACCAATTCTTCAGCTCTATCATCATACCTCCGTTGTAGGTCTTTTTGGAGATTTTCTGCATTCTCGATTGCATTTCTTACATTTTTAGTTCCAAGCAAGTTGTTGAAGAATTTTTCATCTTTTTTATATTCAGGACTCTTCCTTATTGTGTTCACCAGGTTTAAGTATTTCATAAAGCTAACATAGCTCAACTCTGCATCTCCCTTGTCACGCAGTTCAACAGCTCGATTGTATAGTTTGACAGCTGTTACAACAAGTCTGACAATCCATAAAAATAATTACAAAATTATAAAAAATTCAAGATCTATGCAATCTTACAATCGCGGGTTGGCTAACTTCAACTTCTCCGATGGTAACTCTGCTTGAAGATTAAGTTGGTCAACTGATTCTCCAAGATACAACTCCATTTTGTAAAAACTTCGTGGTAATAAAACTTTTCACATCTACTTCTTCTATTATGTTTGCCAATAGTAGTATCTTATTATTCCCACAACTGGTTTCATTCACTAGGACTAAGAGCCGATATAGAAAGTTACGATGTCAGATCATTGCTTCGACAGAAATCTAAATCTTGTTATGGATGTTAATGTGTAATCGAACGACAGACATCCCTGCCAAATTGCGCCACCCTTAAAAAATATTGACAATCTTCATTCCCCTCCTCCTTCCCAGTCCGCACTCCGCAGCCAAAATGTATAACTTCTATAAATTACTTTCTTAAGCCGACTTTATTATAATTTTGTTTAGCTTATTCGGGTTTGGCTTCGGCGGTTTGCACTTTTGGCAGTTTGGATTTTGGAGTCATATTCGCTTTTCAGTTTTCAGTTGAATAGTTGATTCACTACCTAGTACCCACCTTGGCCGCCTTGGCTACCTAGTCTGTTTTGAAATATTGATGGAAATTTGGCGGTGTTGCAAACAGACTGGTTTACTGTCTGTTGGTATTTTGCAGCGAAAAAAACTTTTATCATAAATTTATTGCTTTAAAGATGTCTTTGAAAACTTACGGAGATCGGCCAATTAGTTTCCAACTGGAAGAAAATGGGGAGTTTTATTGTATTGGATCTGAGGTTTGAATCGATTATTCTCCTGTTTATGGCCCACAATTTCCATTTGTAATCGTTTCATTGCGCGGTGTTAGGTCGGAAACTATCTTAGATTGTTTCGAGGGTCTCTATACAAGAAATATCCTGGTATGACCCGGCGCCTTATAACATCAGAAGAAAGGAAACGATTGGGCGATCTAGGGTTAAATCAACATATTTTGGCTTCAAATATTTCACTTCTCCGAGCGACAGAAGTTGAGGATATTATAGAAGGCAGAGAAGAAAAGTACCGTGCTGTTTCTGTTCAAACCATTGAACCGCTGTTCCCCAAGTAAACAGTAATTATATATGAAAATGTTATCATATAATTTATATTGTTATTTACACTTGCAGAGATCCTAAAGCTAAAAAACCCATTCCATGGGTTCCAGCTATTCCAAATAGTTCTCACTTGGATGCTGTTCCTCAAGCAACATGCATCAACAGAAATAGATTAGGGCCTAAGAAAGTCCGAACATTTCCTCTCTGGTAAGATCAGCCTGTATTTCAAATTGTCAATGTTATAAAAAAATTAATAAAAAAACACCAATGTCTCCTGGCTAGTTTTGATGACACAGATCCAGCTGGAGTTCATGAAAACAGTAACCAACTAGAGCTTTTGGTACCCATTCGGCTAGACATGGAGATTGAAGGGCAAAAGTTAAGGGATACATTTACATGGAACAGAAATGGTAACTTAACTTTATTCCTTAGCTTTTATAATACTATTTTTGAATAAATTCAACTTTTTCATAAACAGAGACATTAATTACTCCGGAACAATTTGCTGAGGTCCTCTGTGATGACCTAGACTTAAACCCTATAACTTTCGTTCCAGCAATTGCTCAATGTATACGACAGCAGCTTGACTCGTTCCCCGCAGAAGGGGAAGCTCTTATAGAAGGCCAAACTGACCAACGAGTGATCATTAAGGTAAACAGCTTTCTACTGTACCATACAGGCTCCAGCGAAAAGAAAATTCATTTATGTATTCGCAGCTAAACATTCATGTCGGAAATATTTCTTTGGTTGATCAACTCGAGTGGGATCTAAGTGAACCAAATAATAGCCCAGAGCAGGTGGCTTTGAAGATCTGTGCTGAATTAGGTCTTGGCGGTGAATTTGTAACCGCTATCGCATACAGCGTCCGTGGTCAACTTTCTTGGCACCAGAGAACATATGCTTTCAGGTTTTAACCTTTTTATCGTACAAATCATCGTTTTTTTCTTTTTGTAAAAATCAAGTCTTATGATTACACCAACAGTGAAGCTCCGCTTTCTTCTGTTGAATTGCCATTCCGCCCCCAAGCTGAAGCAGAACAGTGGTCTCCATTCATCGAAACACTGACGGATGCTGAGATGGAGAAGAAAATTCGCGATCAAGATCGTAATACAAGGTATACGACTAAGAAAACATATGCTTGTAGATGTCTAATTTTCTTTATTTGTGTGTGTGTGCAGGCGAATGCGACGCTTGGCCAACGCTACCCCTTGGTAGAAACTTGAAGTATGTACCGTTTTTCTCTCAATCCCGTAATTTCGAACGTAACACGTTTGGGTTTTTGTCATTCATAATAAAAGTGGAGTTTCTTCCTGTGGTTCTGTTTTTCTTATTTGTACCGAGGCGAACCATCCTCGAAGTTGAGATCTGGGTTGCCGACGTTTTGGTATCCGATAAAGCATTATGTTGAAGACGCCTTGGAGCGGGTTCAACAGAGCCTGTTTTCAAACAAAGGAATGGTTTCTTTTACTTGCTCGTAATTATGATTTTAAACTGATAATCTCACCATCAGATACCAGTTCGCTAGCACCCAGGTCACCGGCAACTTGTACCAAGAAATCCAAAGTACGAGACCATTAACTATATTAGGCATCCAGCAGAGGTAGAAGACGGAGACTATCAAGATGAACTTAAGCTTGAGTGACTCCACAAGGCGCCGCTCTGTAGTTGTGTATCTTGCATAGCGTCGAGTTAGAGAAATTTCAGCTTGGCGAAAAGCTGACATAAAAAGAAAAGGGCACGCTAGACAAGTCAATACGAGTGGCAAATACGTTGCCACGTGATTTGGCAGTAACTTCACAAAAGTATCGTAGCTTGAATATGTTAAACAATGAAAGAAAAAACAAATTCAGTTTCTGTTGGTGATTTTCAAAGTAGGAATATCTGTTACCCATTTCCAGGAAAGTAAAGCATTGTTAAGCCTACAATGCAAAGAATAATCGCTCCACCCCATGCACTAAAGTGGTAAACTGGGGCTGCAAATGGTTGATCAAAGGTTATGCGTCGAACATCAACCGCATAAACCAAGGTCCACAGATGTGAGCTCGTGTACGAAAATTGAATCCAGCCCTTTCAAATCAAAATCTTAAGCTAGTGTGGCGTAGAAAAGTAGCAGGAATTAGAACTTGCTGAAATAATGGCACAAAACGTCGGATTCAAGGGAGTAAACATCGCGTGCGAAGACCAGTCTTGTGAAAGAAACCAGCCCGTTGATCTAATAATTAATCCTAATTCACAAAAGAGCTTAAACTCATGTTACACAGTTGTGCAATAGAAAACTTGTTATTTTTCTTACCAAATGCTGCGAATGTATCAGCTAAAGCAAGCCAAAACAAAACGTTATTTCCTCGCAGACCCACGTTGAAGTATTGATAGCGAGGAAATGGTGCTGCATAACGGAGATTAAGCTAATCGGAGATAAACGTTAAAAAAATAAGTCTTAAGAATGAACACCAGGCTAGTGGTGTGGTGGCATACATACCTGGTATACAGAACCAAGAAATCCAACTATTGCCGACGCCAAACTTAATCCATAGTAGGCGGACTGATGCAGCTCCAGCAAATGATATTGCTGTGAACGGTTGCTGGTGGTTAAACAACACAAGGACTGCAAAGATGGATCGGCCATTACCATCCACAGCTCCTTTCCCTACACTAACTTCACATACAGTGGACTATTGTCAGAGAATAGTTTTTACAGAACAAGGCGGAAAGAAGACGAAACGAGAAGCCGTAGAATGAATGACGCTAGATTTTAAAGCCCTTGAAGTGCCTAGAAATAAAACATTATGTGGGTTGTATATCTGCATAAACAACATGGCGTTACGGAGGGAAAAAAATCGCCGTTACTTATTTATTTTCCGAAAAAATCGCAAAAAGTTGAGGCGGAAGATCCCGTATTCTTTTCAGTCAGCTTCAAGAACTTATTTACAAATGGCAGAAAGCTAAACAATACTATAACCATTACCAAACCCAGTAGTATCCCTTCCGAAGGTGTTCGTAATGTGCGGCATTTGAGCAGAATACCCGACTAATCTAGATAGAATTACATATGGAATAGATGGACAACTTCAAACCCCACTTCAACCGTAATAAGGGCAATAATCATCCATTCAAGACGAGTATGGTGCGCATCGGTTAACTGGCGAGATAGTAATTCAACGAGTTCAACACAATGATTCAATTTTTCGTTCATCACCTAAAAACGACAATTACTTTTTGAAAAAGTGCTTTATTTAATATGTCTGATACCTTTGTTCTTTTCGAAATATTCAAATGATTGCATGTTTTATGATAAAGAGTTTCCAAGTTTTCTCGATCCCAATAAAAATCGGGCGTGTCAAGCAAATCGGAACTGAGATTTATCAAGTGCCTCAATGAGAATAGTTCTCCTTGTTTCTTCAATACGTCGGAACGTGATAATTGGATCCTTCCAACTTCTTTCAAATCCTAAAAAAAAAGTGAAATAATAAAAATACTTGAATATTTGAACAGACCAGAAGCAAGTGGTGTTTTGTTTTGTTTTTTTTCATTCTCCGAATTCATACCTCAACTACAAACTCAATAGAATCGACGTACTTTTCCAAAGAAGCTTCCCAGGTCGCTAGCTTTACTGAAAGGGCCAAGGCATTTGAAAAGGTATATTTTTCCAAATCAGTGGAACCCTCATCATTCAACAGGATACGGCCATTCATTAGACGCGTTTTGTTACTAGAAATAAAGATAATTAAAGCAGATGATATTGACAGATTACTGTTTTTCTCTACTTACAAGACTTCTGTGTATGCATAAACCATTTTTTCGTTTCCTTCAGCAACAATATCTTTGTCATAGCTTTCATCTTCACAGATTTTGAGAAATAACAACACATTTTTGCGCTCTAGTTCTGAAACATTCCAAAATACCACAGAACCTTCACGGAAAAAGTATATTTCCCTATGAAAATAAAAATTTTACCAGTTTTCTGATGAATATCTTATGATAAATGGTTTTACCTAGGTTCCCGATCCACTTGGTAACGTGCAGAAACATGTAAGACATCATGGATATCTAGTATGTAAAAAAAACAGAAAATATTTATTGATTGAAGAATCTCTGCATTAAAATATTTCAATTGAAAAACTTTAAAAACCTTCAGACATTGAGGAAGGATGATAAAGTCCTTGTTGCTGGAGCCCTTGCATGAGTTTCTTAAGATCATATTCTTCAGCGGTACTGTAGGCAACTACTTCCCATTGCTAAAAATCATCAAAACCATTAATGGAAACCATGTGTATTTTTTAATGCAATAAATACCGGGCTGCTAGAAGGTTGGTGTTCATCCTCAATTACAGTTCTCCTTTTACGGTCTGACTTTCTTTTTGTTGAAGAAGGATTTGGTTTTTGTTCGCGGTTTTCTTGATATCTAAATGACGATATGCTGAAGTATCTCGTGCACGGGGAAACTTTCACGGGCAGCGAAGGGCTGATGCAAGAATGTTTTAGCCAAATTTGCTGGGGTCGAACAGAGACAAACCGTGAAACATTTCTTACAGTAGGTATGATAACACGAGAAATTCCTAATTTTAAAGATAACATTTCAAATAGTCTGTTAAACTTTCTTAAAATACGCTTATTGGCGAAATAGTTTAACGACAGCAAGCATTTATCCCATGTGCTCGTGGATAACAAAAAGAAAACATCAAATCATTTCGATTTTGCTGTTGCCAGACTACAATTAATCGGGATGCGGCCTTCAACAGACCTGTTCCGGCTGTTCGTCTTGCTATTTCGAACACGTGTTTTTCTTTACGTCGTAAATTTCTATGCTTATGAATTCACGATCAAGAAACTTGGGTATAGCAGGGGGCGAATTCCTCTATTGCCACGTTTTAATTCGCTGAATGAACATAATTTAGCGTAATAGATAAAATCGATACCCCTAAGAAATCGCAAACGCCATTTAAGGTTACGATATTTGTTTCATGTATCATTTGAGCAAGACGCAGTAATGACCATACCATAGAGAAATGGAACAATTATGTGACAATTTTCGAGGAAGAAGGCGAATTTCCTCAGTGGACCAAAGAAACAAAGAAAGCGACGTTGCCGCAATTAAAGGAGAGCTTCCTTTTCGCGAAGTTAAAAAGCAAAAAGTGTCTTCCTTATTTAACTAATTAACTGAAAAGCTCCACTCTAATCGACACATATTGAAATGCTTAGTTTGCTTCGTTCTTATAAAAAATTTCGTGCGAACTTTTTTGTCAATTATATTTTTTCTTCTAAAAAAACATTAATTATTCGAAAGAGATGATGAAATTTGGCGGTTTTCTCGCCGGAAGGTGAAATTAGATCCAAAAAAGGGAAACTTTGAAATCGCCATCTACAGGCAATCTGCTATATTTATTACGTCAAACCAAGCCCTACGTTCTCTGAGGCATTTGGCGTTGTCTACAGACAGCTGAAACATAGCACGTGATTTCGCTCGTCCTTTGTCACTTAAAACCCATTGAAAATGATGAAAGTTGGACCTGAAAGCCCCGTAAAGGGTTCTAAATTCGAATTCAAAGTAAGTAGATTTAAATCTTTCTGTGTATTAATGTCAAATAATGTATAGTCTTGCAGTCATTTTGGGAGAGAAAGAGACATGATTCTGAATTGTACGATATCCGGTTCTCGCCGGGTACCGGTTACGTCACGGTTTTTAATGTCGCAACAATACCGTTATCGTGATCGATCATTCTATGTTGAATTTTCAACTCTATGTTGTTTGTTTTAGAGTTTTTAGTCTTAATTTTTCATCAAAATGGCCACCATATCTGTGAAGTAGGTGAGGAGGAAGTGAAAGGTGCTAGAGCTACCTTCGTTGTATTTGCCATTTAAAACACACTTTTGGTTCGATCATCCGTGAAACTTCACTAGCAACCCCAAATTAGCAATTTTAAGTTATAAATATTAAAGGATGAAATGTTTTTTTTCAAATATTCTATTGGATAAAGTGGGGCACGTAATAGTTCCACACGTGATCACTTCGTGAAGTTTTGAACTTTCGCGCCCTTGCGTCTTAATGGTGGCCATAAGATAAAATCACGAATAGGTAATGTAACTATTCCGGCAATCTTAAAAGATGTTTAGGACTTTGTGATTTGTAATCTGATTCTAAAATTCAGTTAAAATCAGCTAGTCAATTTGTATTGCCTAGAATATACGACTAAATGAACTTCTAAACCTTTGATGACATTGATTTTGTAGAGGTTACCAGGAGAATTAGAGGAGAATTGTTTCGCACGATGGATCTAAGTTGCGCATGCTCTTTGGGTAGATCACGTGATCGTGAAACCGTAAGTATAAATGGATCGGGAGTAACGACACCGTGAGTCGTGTTTCTCGTTAGTTCTTGGCGGCCATTGACAGTACAATATCTTTGCTCTTTTGTACAATCTACACATCTGTAAGGTAGTCAAATTCTGTTTTCGTTTTTAAAAGATGTAATTAACACTGTAAAAACGGTAACGGTAAATCAAGAAGAAATGTAGTTTTTCTCCTATCGATTTGAACGTTATTGATCGTTGTTTACCGGTAAAATCCCGATCGGTCATGTCAGCCCAAACCAAGGTCACCCTGAATAGTCCTTGCTCTGGGTTCTAAAAGTAATTTTGGAACATGGGAAAAACTGGCCGAATTGGATGCCGTTCCAGGTCCAATTTGCATTTTGGAGTCCCCTGGAACGGCATACTGAAACTTTGTATCACGAGTCTAGTCGCTATCCGGTGGGCTATGTTTGCTGATGCGATTCCGTTATTCAGAGTTGAAAACCTGCTGGACCGCCTTCTTCCAATCGAGAAACAAAATCTTCTTTCCGGCCCCAGCTGTTGTGGTGAATTTACCTCTTTCTTGCGTAGCAACAACAAGGAATACATACACAATGGTGTTGCCTTTCCAAGATCCCCGTGACGATGTGGTAGGCAATTGCAATGCCCAATCGCACGCACCTTGCACTTCTTTCAATTATTCTTCATATTAAACCATTACTATAAAAATGACTTAAAATGTTCTTCTATTTTCCACCAGGCTAGCGATGGCACTCGATCCAATATTCCAGCCAACACTCATATCGATCATCTTTGCTCATTGGATATCAACACCAAAGCCTCTCGAGTTCGTCTATCTGGAATTATCTGCACCATTGGTAAATAACTTTTAATTAGCTATTATTATTGCCCAATTATGTACGTCTTTTTCATTGTTTAGGCCCTGCTTCGGCCAAGGTTGAGATGCTAGAAAAAATGGTTGAAACCGGAATGAACATTGCTCGTATGAACTTTTCTCATGGCTCGTATGAGTACCACGGAAATACCGTTGCCTCTGTTCGTCAAGCTGTCAAGAACTTGGGCGATAAGCTTAAAATGACTGTGCCCGTCGCTATTGCCCTTGACACTAAAGGTCCCGAGATCCGTACTGGCCTGCTGGAAGGAGTAAGCCCCCCACCTTTTTTTTATCCTTTCGAAATCCAATAGTTATTTTCATGATTGGGGGTTTACTTTAGGGACCTTCAGCCGAAGTCGAGTTGAAAAAAGGAAACTCTGTTAAGTTGACTACTGATCCAGCATTCCTCGAGAAAGGCACAGCCGAACTCATCTATGTTGACTACACCAACATTTGCAAGGTCGTCAGTGTCAATAGCCACGTCTATGTTGATGATGGCCTCATTTCTCTCGTCGTCAAAGAAATTGGTACGAAGTTAATTTGAATTTACCAGGTCAAGCTAATGAAACATCTTTATTATCAATTGATTCCAGGAAGCAATTATCTCAACTGCGAAATCGAAAACGGTGGTTCGTTAGGAAGCAAGAAGGGTGTTAACTTGCCAGGCACTAATGTCGACTTGCCAGCCGTCTCTGAGAAGGACAAATCTGATCTTCTTTTTGGTGTTGAGCAAGGAGTCGATATGATCTTTGCTTCTTTCATCCGAAACGCTGCCGCCGTTCACGAGATTCGTGAAATCCTCGGTATTTGCTATATCAGTTCAGCCAGAAGATCTTGACCATAACCATTCTTTTAAATAGGTGAAAAGGGTCGTAACATTCTCATCATTTCCAAGATTGAAAACCATCAAGGTGTTCACAATTTGGATGAAATTATCGAAGCATCTGATGGTATCATGGTCGCTCGCGGTGATCTTGGTATCGAAATCCCTCCCGAGAAAGTCTTTTTGGCCCAAAAGTGCATGATTGCTAAATGCAACAAGGCCGGCAAACCCGTCATTTGCGCCACACAAATGCTCGAGTCTATGATCACTAAGCCCCGTCCCACTCGCGCTGAAGGTTCTGATGTTGCCAATGCCATCTTGGATGGTGCAGATTGCGTCATGCTTAGCGGAGAAACAGCAAAGGGAGACTACCCATTGGATTGTGTTCGCACCATGGCCAATATCGCCAAGGAAGCCGAAGCAGCCATGTGGCATAAGCAGCTCTTTACTGAACTGTCTGGCATGGTTTGTTCTTTCAACTTGTGTCCGGCTCAATTCCAATTACTCATTTTATGGGGTTTCTTTTTTCAAGGTCGTTACTCCGGCAGATTCCACACACACTGTGGCCATTGCTGCCGTAGAGGCTGCATTCAAGAGCCAAGCAGCTGCCATCATTACATTAACAACTAGCGGTCTCACTGCTCATCTCATGGCCAAATACCGACCCCGTTGCCCCATTATTGCAGTCACCAGGAACGAACAGGTGGCCCGTCAATGTCACCTCTGGCGTGGAATCCTACCACTTCATTTCGCAGGCAGGTTTCCTTTTTTTCATTCTAAGATTGCCATGTTAATAATCTGTTTTTATTTTTATTTTTTAGAATCCCGCGTGCCTGATTGGCTGAAGGATGTTGATGCTCGCGTTCAGTACGGAATAAATTTCGGAAAGACCCGTGGATTTATTCGCACTGGAGATCCGATCATTGTTATCACCGGATGGAAGCAGGGATCGGGATTCACCAATACTTTTAGACTGCTGTATGTGGATACTGATTAGACACACAAATCACGCAGCTTCTATTTTGGCTTCATGCAAACGCAGCGACATAAGCAACACTACATCAACAACGTCGGATTCCCGCCTTGAGCGTTTAAATTAGCGAACAGAATCTTGTTTTTTTGTTTTTGTTATTGAAAGCGTAGTCTTACGTTGTCCTTCTTTGTTTTTAAACGTTATCATCGTCCTTGAAGTTATCAATTTCGTCTATGATCTTTATAGTAACTGTGCAGAAAGGAAGCTGAAGCATTAAATAGAACTAACGTATTGGTTCTCAAATCAAGCATTCTTTGTCGTTGTTTTGTTTATTTGTGAGACGAGGTCACTTTCCGTTTATTGTTCTTCCCAAAGCATTTGTCTTTGTATCATCAGCTTTTAAAAGGTCGCTTTATTGCCATTTGAGCTGTTGGCTACTATGTACTGCTTCGTTATGTTGAGTGATTGACGAAGTAAAGTATTTGCGTGAGGAAAGGGTGATTCTCCCGGTGAAAAACAGAATTAGGAAGACATATTCTCGTTTATACGAAGATATGTTAACTTCCGTCGCTGATTATTCTGTTTTCTACGAATTTGTGCACGAAACAAAACTACTAATTATTGTTCTTTTGTTTTCTTTTTGACAGTTACGAAGGTACACGATACCTGTAAATGGCATGCAAAATTGAGTTGCCAAAAACGTCAAGCTGCATGCCTTGGCTAGTTCCTGTTATTTTATTTTCAAGCCAGTTTCATCGGCCAAGGACTACCTCCAACAGGTGTATGTTATTTTGTTTTAGTTAAATTTTGATTTTACGTGTTTTTTTGTGTTTCATCAAACCTTTGCGTGTCTTTGTGTTCTATACGTAGATCAATATTTTGAGACTTGATAAAAAATTCTAGTAATTAAAACGTTGTCAAATAAAATACAAGTCGTCAAACGAGTCTTGCTTGTTAAGTTTTACAGGTGAAATACATAGGCAACCAATTTTTAATTGGCTGTTTAAAAAACGGATATATTTCTCAAACTAGTAGTAATTCGTAAACGAAGTAATTAGATAAACAATCAAGCTCGAAAGAAAAACCTCATTCGTTTGAGACTTGTGTTTTAAAAACAGGAACAAAATCACTCCAAGTTTTTTGAAGGTCAATGTTTCAATTTTATTAGGGAAGAAACATCGGGGGATGATTATTCTTGGAAATGTTGTTCAAAAGACCTGTGTGTTATACTTACTAAAACAAAACCGTATAAAACTGTATTTCCACAAAGGAATAGGTTTTGGTGTAATGGGTAATTTAACGATATCCGCCCACCATCTGATTCAACTCCATAGGGGGAAAATCGAATTGCATGGCGACCATCCTGCTAGATATCCAATTTAAGAAACACTGAGTTTCTTCCTGAAGCGATAAAGTGACACTCTACTTCTTTTGATTCAATAATATTAACACAAAGGTAAACATTTTCTACCTGGATAAGGTCCAGCACTAGTGGGTACAATATCGAAATTCACTGTTTTATTTTAACATATTGTTCATACAGAAAAATTGAGCAAAGTTGACGGAATATAATCAAATAAACAAGCAAATATCTGAATTCAAACCGATCGTTTATTCTTCCCTATCACTTCATTTGAGCGGCCAGCTCCACAAGCCATCTAATAAAAAGGAAAAATTAACGCTATGGTTTGGCCGTGAATAATAAGTGGAGACTCTTTACCTGAGAACATTGAGCACACAATTCCATAGAGACCTGATGTCCATCAACGTGAAGGCATAGCCCACCAGACACTTTGAGATGGCCAGAGGTTGATGATGATCCAATCTGTTTTTTGTTATATTTGGATGGATCAAAGCTGGTCGAAAACCGTAGGTTATCGACACCTTTCAAATTAGACAAAACGCTGGATAAGGAACTTTCGTTGGCTAAAACGCTTTTCAGGTAGTAAACTTCTTCTTCTAGAGTCTGTACGCGACGACGTAGCTTCCCGTTATCAGATTCTAACTGATTATTATCTGTTGTAAGTTTGTCGCAACGCTTTTCCATATCGTCCATAAGAGCCTTCTTTTTTTCTCTGTTTCTCTTGGCGATGATGGCATTCTTACGACTCTTCTCGAAAGCTGGGTCCTCTGATGGATCTTCTTCATAGCGGCGTCTCTTTCTCCGCCCGCTACCATTGTATGGGCTATCCGGATCGTCATAGCTACCTCCACTCATCATACTATGTTCAGACATGTTACGTTTTCGGGTATTTTCAGTAACAGATTCAGATTGACTGCAAAATGAATTGTCGTCTCCGTGCATAACCGACATTCGCCGGGAAGCATTACGTGTACGGCGAAGTCCAACTCGACCCGATGGAGGGGGTTCTTCTGGTGCCGGAGTAGCAGCAACAGAAGAATGCTGGATTTCGTCCACAGTGCAAGGATGTGTTTCAACCATGCTTTGATCCACTAATTGCAATGAGGAGCAGATATCGTTCAAATCTTCCGTTTCTTCATCTTTGGGGAAGAAATTAAAGCCAGAAAGACTAATGTATTTGTCTGATTCCATCACGCCCATGTCCGATAATTCCGACAATGAAACCATATTCGTGGTTAGTTCAAGTTTGTTATTAGTTTCGTCACAGTGCTGCAGTTGTCGTTGCAGGATCGATTTATTATCTTGGTCGACAACTTCGGTAGTACTTCTCATGTAGCGTGACGATCCAGCGGATTCGCCTACCCTGTTATCGTGCTGATGATGATCCAGGAAGGTGATATCTTCTCCCCACACCAAGGGACTCTTATTTTTGTGGTTACTTTTGTTTACCAAAAGTGTAGGGTTGGTCGGATTATCGGGATAAACTTCAGTGGTGGTTACTTGATGAGGATGCCCAGAATCCCCGCAATCTTCGCAATCACAATGGGAGCGGATACTCGTCATTTCTCGTTCATACTCAATGTAAGGCACTACACAAAAGAAGAATGAATTTTATTAGCAGTTGATTACAACTAAATAATTAGCAAGCTATAATTAAAGGGGGGGGGGATCTAAACATCTGTAGCTCATAGCAAGCCATGCAAACAACCGATGGGCAAAGAAAACTAATGTATAGAGCAACATGTATGTTGCAATTTGCTTCACACAAGTAACAGAATTAACTTGGTTGTGTTTGATTGAGAAAATGTGGACATAACACTTTTAGAGACATAACACCTATTTCATCATGAAAAATATAAATTTAAACCCTTACATGTGACAATCTGAGAGAACTCTGGCAGAGGTTTCATCACATTGCAGTCCATTGCATAATCCCGATGACGAATAAGATGATTTTTCCCAACTTGAGGATGTATATGTACCGGGATAAATGATTACAACGAAGTTATAAAACGAGGGGAAACTGTCAAATGCAAATAAATCGCGTTGTGGAAGACTGGAAGATTCGACCTTGCTTCGTTGAATCACAACTTTGAACTGGCGCATTATTAGCCATAACAACAATGTTATCCAGAAAACACCAGCGCATAGCTCCAGGCCAATGAAGATGATCAGAACAGATTTTTTCCTTCCCAAAGCTGACGCCGACCAATAGCGATAGTCGCTAATCACCTGGGAATTGGCAAGATTGTCATCATGGCTGACCCAACATGCATACTGGTAAAAATTACAAGTAAACGGTGGATGGATTGGTTGTGCTGCCTATCGCCTACCATTTTCGAGTTCTTTGGAAGTGAAACCGCGCCGATTTAATCAATTCCAGTGTGACTGGTTGTTTTTCGTACGTGACGTGGTCTCCAACAGACTCACACACATTCAACAGATTCTTGCATAGTTCTTGGAATGGCTCTTGAGAGATATCTGGCAACAGAGATGGTTTTCTTCCCATGTACATTTTTGGCCTTGCTGTGCTGATTGATGTGATCTCTTTGACTCTCTGCTTGCCATATTATTCTGCGAATTACTAACAAAAAGTTCCGTATGGTCTTGGCTGTCCCGATTCTTCTTTCTTCAACCCGATTCTTCTTCTCAAAACAGCTTTTTTTAGTGCAGCAATTATTGTCCAGTTTCTTTTGTTGACTAAAAAGAAAAAGTAATCATGCCGGAGATTAAATTCGGTGAAAGAATATTTAATAAAATTACTGCGGATAAAAGCATGCGTCAAAATCAAGCGTCTGCCCGCAAGGGTTATGTAACCTTGAACTGACCTTGGTATTACCTGCCTTTCTGTAACCTCTATTTCACCTTGCTCAACACCACTCCCTATCGTTAGAGAAAGCTGTAACAAAATCGGTTGACTTAAACAACTCGCAATGGGACCAATAAGAGGAATTTTAAGCTTTGATGCAATTTGGGGACTAGCTATGAGTCACAATAATCTATCATTAAAAAATGTAATGCAACCAACAACACATTTAAAAGATCATAGTCGGATGCAGAGGAATATCGATGAGTAAGCCGAATTCTTGAAATGTGTTTTTTTTTAAGGCTTCAGCATTTCTCTGCGGACAGAATTAGCAAAATGCAACTATTGAGATTTAACAATTTTTCTATGAAACGAAAGCTGGTTACCGTGTTCCATAAAACTTGTCCCATTTTTTGTCATTTTTTATCTTTCCATATATTTACCTCAAATTTTGTACTAGTTCTCAGTGTGAGAAACTATAGCGATTCATTTTCCAGAAATAGATGTGATAACAAGAAGCCTCCCACGAGACACGAAAATACCGAGTAAAAGAAGGAAAAGAATGTTCTTTTATTCGGCTCGTTTCTTAGTGGAAGATCAAGGTCGGTTCAAAGTTAACGATGGCACTTTTTAAAGCTGTGAGCATAAAAAGAATCCAGCTTCCTGATATTCGAATGGAGAAAATGTCGTTACTGAGAAATTTGTTCAACTATTTAATTCTTTTTTTTCATCTTAACATCGTTAATGGTTGTTTTAACATGAATGTAAATATAATATATATTTAGGTGTATAAATATAGCGAGTATAAATTATCTTTTCACTTCCGATTAATAACAACAACAAAAAGCATAAGAAAGCAGATTTTCTTTGATTTGGATTTTCACCATCTCTCTTAAATCGCAATGTCAACTCAAGATAATATTCTTATGAAATACCATAAAAACTTAAAAAATTACAAGTTGTAAAACAATAAAATTTACAAAATGATACATGCCTGCGAACCTTTTTTCTTTTTTAAAATTTTCTTCTCGTTTGGGGAACAATTCTTATTTTTATTTGACAAAAGAGATAAATTTAGTTTATGTTTAAATTTCCGTTTGCCAGGTGAAGCGGGCGTTTGTTGCTGATCCGCTGGATTAGCAGTGGACGGAGATGTTGACGTAGTCGGTTGACTGGACGAATTTCGATCAGGTTTCGGTGAACTAGATTTAGCAGATTTCTCAGACCGCGAAGATTTGACCGACAGTGCAGATTTGATAGATTTGGATAGAGATCCGGCCACGGAAACGGTAGGAGGAGCCAAAAGATTTTCCTGAGTTTCTTCTTGTTTTTCACTACTGGAATCATTCGCTTCGTCACAACTGGCGCGATACATCAGTATTCGGTAAGTACCAATAATATCACTTCGTCCACCTTTGTCACGATGCTCTAAAACCATAGATTCTGAAATTCCGAGCTCTTCTAGCCGGGCATATACTTTAATTTCCATTTGAGTTCTCTGTAGAAAAGAAAAACATGCATGATTGACGACCTTAGATATTATGGGATATAAACAAACCTCTTGCCCTCGTTCGGAAGGAACAAATTGAACATTCGGCAATGGCGTGAGTCTGACCTGACCGTAAAGCCATTCGCTGCTACGGATGCCAGCCATGGTTATCCTTTCGGCTGGATCACGATGCAAAATGGCGCGAATAAGTTCCACGCATGACGCACTCAAGTACTCAGGTAAAAAGTAATTGTTCTCTAAAATTGCATTTTTTAGTCCATTCACTGTCTGGCCCTAAAAAGTTACAAAGAAAACAGATAATCTTTTATTTTCTCTTCAACATGTCGTTGCCGACAAAATATGCTGAATCCCCCCAAGTGGGAATTTTAAAAATCCAATTATGAATTAAAGCCCCAAGACAAATCCTTGGTCCAACGAGGAAGAAGGGGCTTTTAGCGTACCTGAAAAGGTAACGTCGCCGTCACCATGAAAAAGAGTAGAACACCGAGAGCCCAAATATCGACGGCAGAACCGGAATAGGCGTCGTCGTAAAATAATTCGGGTGCGGCGTAGGGCGGGGATCCGCAAAATGTTGTCAGAAGATGGCTTTGATGTTCGACAGTGTTGACAATCCTTGTCGAGAATCCGAAATCACCAAGCCGGACACGATCGGAGGAGGACAAGAATACATTTTCCGCCTTGATGTCACGATGGTACAAGTCGTTTTCATGCTGTTAGATTAACATTTGGGTCACGTTACAACAACAACAACAAAAAATAACACGAGTCCTTATTTTTGTGGTGGTCCTTACCATAAACTCGACTGCTGAAATAAGTTGACTATATAAATTTTTGGCCAATGTCTCATCATAGCGACCCGTAACGCTGACGTGGGTGTACATTTCACCCACAGGCGCTACTTCCATGACCAAGTACACTTTGGATATCGTCTCCAACACTTCAAACAACCTATTTTCAAAAGATAAAAGGCATTAGAAATTTGACACTAAAAAAAAATGACGAGTTAATTACCTGACTATGGCAGGATGTCGTACTGTATCCATGTTGTTAATCTCCCTAGTCAACATCATTAAGGCTTTTTGGTCCATGCCGGTCTTTTCAATAATCTTTATTGCCACTCGCTCTGTATACGAGTGAACAAAAACAAGTATTTGTATTAGATATCGATCTAGCCATTTTTCACGGCACTATCGATCTATGCCATCGGGCAAACAAGCGGAATCAAACAAATTTCTGAATTGGCAAAAATGTGTGTCTGGTATAAAAGAATGGAAGAGATGCGGTCGATCATTCATCATCGGAGACAAACTTCGCTTACCATGAGCCAACTGGTGGAAAGCTAACTTGACACGGGAGAAATTGCCGGTGCCGAGCTCGCCGCGAAACTTGTACAATCCAATTCGTTTGCCCAGCGTGACATCCCGTTGGAATCGTTCATCATCGGTCATGGCCGTCACAAACTTTAATATAATGTGTAAACTAAGTTATGATCGATCATTATTGATCATCGTTATGCGTGGTACTGTCATTGTTTGACTTGCAAGTAAAAAGAATCGTTTTTGTTACCTGTTCGTAACGGCTCGGAGCGGCCTCGATCTGTAAACATGATCAAGTAAATACGTTAAATAGTTGAAAACGGTGTCCAAATCGATCTAGCATGAACGATCAATACAAGCCACAGCAAAAAGTCTTCCGTGGGCGTTGTTTTTAGTGAGAAAACTACATAAAACCACAAGCAAATCGATCCGATGACAGTCATTTCGTTTTTATGGCTTCGATTTTCAAAATTTGCTAGTACTCATAGTCGGCGCTTTCGATTGGGGAAAGAATAAACATGATTCTATAATCTTGTTAGTGTTCGTTACACATATTATGATTAGTTGCAAAGTGAATTGATATAACGTTGAACAGCACGTCCACATTTTTATCAAAGCTTTTTTAGCAATCTTGTTAACAAACTTTAGATTGTAAATCTCTGTTTATGGCCTAACAAACTACCGCAGCCTAGGATAAGGTCAAAGAGGATAACACAAGAAAACAAAAACGAGCAAATTGTGTACTCACATTGCCTGGCCATGTTCCACATCCCCGAGTGTTTACAATATAATTCCTCGTCCATGTTGGATAAACCGGCTTGTTTTGACCTAATATAAACAAAAAGAGAAATACCTCTAATTAAATCAAGAGAAAAATCAATAAGAAAAAATATACACCACACACAACAAATGGTGCATTAGCAAACAAAATAGTACATTACCAAGAGTGCAGTGACGGTTAGACGGTCCGAATGGCATTTTTGAAGATGTCGTTCTGCGTTCTCCTTGTTGACACGTGATTGTCGAGTAGAATCAACAAACAAAGGTACACAGTGGTTTGGTATTAAGATGAGAACTTGATAGCTGCTAGAACCTTTTTGGATGGTGGGTTGTCGTAGTGTTTGTTCTCTTTTTTTGGATGAACGGGAAAGAGGCAGACACACAACCGAATGTGTAGGAGGCGGGGGGATGGGGGGTTTGCGCACTTCTAATCGATAGTGAGGAAACCGAGGAAAGATGACTAGAACGCGCCGAGAACTTGCAGCACTCGACCGTATATACTAGTACACAGACACACACAAAAAAACAACACTGTTCTCTCTCTATTTCAATTTCGACTATTTTTGGCCACTTCGCAATGCTCCCGCCAGACTTTTTAACTACTGTTACACAAGGATCAGGCTCTTCATTCCTGGGTTCCAAAACGGCAACCAACAAGATGCATCACCACTCGAGTGAAAGAGAGCAAAGAAGAAACCCCCCCGTTTTCCTGTTTGTTGTTTCCTATTTTTTTCCCTTGAAGTGTTTACTCCCCTACCTTCTTTTATCACGCCAGTGATATGGCACGCGTGTTGACCGTTGGCAGGGCAATCACTCACTGAAATGCTTGCTCCAATGGCTTGGGCCGTGCACCACGCTCCCGAATCCCCGTAGAGGGTGGAGAGCAAAAGAGGCGGGAGTTCAAGATGGTTGCTAGGGAAACGGATCTGACGTCAGTCCAGTGTCTGATCTCCCCACACAAACCGCCCTTAAAGGAGTTTCGCGCTACGCACAACAATCCGACGATCCCTCAAAAATGAACCCTAAGTTAGGTACGCGAAAGGATTTTCTTCTACACTTTCATTGGATCTCCTCTATCTAACAGGATTTCAGGATTTCATGACGCGAAACCCACTACACGCAAAGGGTCAGACGAGTTCGGCTTTTTACGTTTTGCTACTTTTCGTTTCTTGGCAAACGTAAATAGAAGGGAAATCCGAGACGTACTCAGCCAACCAGGACTACACTAATATTTGGGTAAAGTTTCCTAATTTTTCAGCAACGTGTACAAGATTTTTTCTTCTTCAGCTTACGCGACACGACTCGACTAACTTTTCGACGTCTGACCATTTCGTATTCAACGCTGTTCTAGGTAACCCAATTATTTATTAATGTTCATATTAACACACAAGTGACCAGAGAAACGTAGACGGCCTTTGGATTCATCTTATCTTTAAGATAACTTTACCCGTTGATTTCCGCTGCAACAAGAAATCCATGGCCGCATTGACCTCCTCCAGCGGAAAAATCGCCGAAACATGGGGCGATATCAACCCCTCTTCATATAACTCAATGACATCATTGCCTACTTGTCTAGACACAGGGACGGTAAAAATCATACAAGCAATTTAGCTTTGGGTCGTTCATGTAGAAAGTAGACTGCAATCTCACCTATACACTTCGTTGTTGGCATCACGATAATGACTTAGTGACACGCCAATGAGGGAGAAGCTCTGCGGGAGAAGCAAGCTAGTCGGTACGTTGGGAATCTGGCGTGAAGCAAAGCCGGCCACTATGACTTTACCCTCGTGTGCAATGCTGGTGATGGATATTGTAGTTCAAATACACCGTTTTGCATGGAATCAAAAATTAGCTTAGCATACCATTTTAGAGACTCGTTAAAGACATCGCCTCCAACCGCGTCAAATATAATGGAAACACCTTTGCCTCCAGTGACCTCCATTACTTTATTTCGTAAGTTTTTTGCTTGGTACTTCAGTGATGCAAAGGCGCCTTTATCCCGGACCAACGATGCCTTGTCTTCAGTACCGCATACGCCAATTACCTATTTCATCAGTGAAATAAAAAAATGAGATTTGGTCAGAGACAAATGATTGTTTTTTAAATATTATACCTTGGCCTTATAGACATTTGCTGCTAAATCAACAGCTGCTAGACCAAGACCTCCAGCAGCTGCTGTAACTAAAACAGTGTCATCTGCCTCTACATCCGCCCTTCTGTGTAGGCCCAGAAGAGCTGTGCCATATGTATCTAGTAAGGATGCCCCAATTTCAAATGTCATTCCTTGTGGGACACCCCACAAGTCTTGCTCTAGCACAACACATTCCTCAGCAAAGCCAGAATACCCATCCTTCTTTAAGCCAATCACTTTGTCTCCTACATTAAAGTTTTTTACTTTGGGTCCAATCTCCTTGACTTCCCCACACACCTCAAAGCCAGGCACAAAAGGCATTTTTTGTTCAATACCATATTGGCCATTGCAAATAAGAATGTCTGAAGCATTAACTCCACAGGTGTAGACTTCTATCCGAATCTGCAAATGAGAAAAGACTTTCATAGAACAATAAACATTTAATATTATCTAGTCTCTTTGCATGCCCTACCTCCAAATCTTTGAGCTTGGTAGTTGTGGTCACGTCCTCAATAATCAATGGCTTGGCGATTTCGTGCAATACAGCAGCTCGATACGCAGCAATAGTTTGAAAATAGGGTAAAGCCTTAATATTTCTCGAAAACAGCGGATTGGACGTCGTTATTGATGCCGTTTTAACAACATTTCCTGACCGGGCGATTAGATTACTTAATGTTTTCAACGTCCGTCCTGCTGCCATCTTTGGGTTTGAATAGCAGACGACACCAGAAGAGGCTTCCTCAAGAAGGAACGGCAACGAACTAACCAAGTGCGCAATTTGTCCAAGACCTTGAAGTTCGTCAAATAAAATTTGTCAAAGACGCATATCCCCATTTAACTTTATTATTACCAGGATTCAGCTCCGAAAACGACAAATCACAAAAAAATGTCATGTTAAAAAAATTTTTTTTTGTGTTGTTCTGTCAAATGTTTGACAGTTGAAAGGCTTCTGTTAAATTTTGAACTGAGAAAACCGTTAATTAGTGTTCATCATTGCTTGGCAATCTCACATTGTCACGGCAGTTTTAGTCAATAGTAAATGAATTACAACATGTTGCTGTAACTATCTTATCATTTTTGTGTCTTTCAAATGTGTTTCATACGTTTCAATCAACAGTCGTGGAAACATGAAGGGGCCTTGAAATCTTCGGGGCCCGTAGTAAACCCCGTAGTTTCAAAAAATGTCAGACATAGGGATAAAATGGCTGTTGCCTTTCTTGAAAATGTAGTCTAGCTACTATTTCAGATCTAATGAAAAACATCATATATTAGAACAGCTCAGTCTAAAAAAATTTAGTATTAGCTTTTCTTAATTAATTGAGGGTTAAATTGGAAACGAATTATTTAAGTATTAAAATTTTTGTAGGTTTGAGGGATTTTTGTCGTCTCGCTTAAATATCGATTATTATTTTACACGATATATCGATCTTTGACAACAGAAGCCACCGTACACAGACCAGACCAACAGACCGCCATTTATTGTTATTTTTTCAGCTACTCTCGCAATTTGGCGATTTTAGTGTTAGACAAGTGTTACCCGAATTTATAGAATACAAAGATTCATTAGCAACTTACTGGAGCTAAGAGAAAGCCTGCGTTGCTTCTCCCAAAATTTCATTTGCGACTTGGTCTTCGTTGGAGGTTTAAAACCATTTAACACGACGTCGTGTAGGTCGCCGTCAAAGATTGTGAAGTCTTTTGGCGGACGCCACCGAGGTCTGCTTTGCTATTGGATTTCGCATGGAGCGGATCGTGCATCGATGTTGCGATACCGTTTTCATCGTTCAAGTCGTCACGTTGCTGACATGATCATCACATTCAAAGCAGAGACTGCTATCTTGTTCATCACTTGAGCACTGTGTGTAGTCTGATGCCAGATCACAGGTTAGCTTCTATAGCTCTTTATCCTCAACTAGCACTGTTCCAGACTTTTCTTTTTACTTCATATGAATCAACAGGAATGGATGTAAATGAGTTTAGTATAAGGGGAGATGTGGACTGTAGAAAGCCACGACTTGTACATACCAGTGAATCGTCCAATCACAATGGACATGTCAGCACAATAAATCTATCCTATCAGGTAATTTTCAATTCACTTGCAGTGATGCTTGGATTTATTGTTAATAACCAAATAATTTTCTGTTTAGATTGTTTTACAAGACCACAACTATGGAGCCCCTCTACCCTCACACAACAATGAATCCCCTTTGTATGCTGTCCAGTGTAAGCAAGAACCATCTGATTCCCATACATCCAGTGTTTTCCCTGTTTCACATTCTCAGCGAGGAGGCATTAAAACCCTCAATCCCAGACCACCTTCCATTAGCCCCCAGACAGGACGTGCAAATAAACCAAATGGTGTTAATTCTGCATCAACAAAACGACAAAGGACAATCAGTGGTAATAGCAATGGAATTGGACCTAATTCTAACGTCATCTCTCCCAATCTGGCTGGGTCCCGACGGCCGGGAATACACGAGACTCATAAGAGCCACAATAATCTGCCAACCCCTCCATTGGTGCCCAAAGGTTCTCCTGGATTTCCCCCCTATGCGGGCGATTTAAACTCTCACCTCTACGCATCAATTTCAAGTGAAAAGACTTCCATTAAGGAAGAATCCAGAGGTCCGGCAATCACCAACGGTTCGTCAGGCCTTTCCAACTATTTAAGTGGTTGGTACCGGGGTAGTGGCGGGAACAATACTGAGCGAGTGCGATCGCGGTCGGACATGCGCGACAGCTTCAACGATGATGATTCCAACGATGGCAGCTTAGGTAACAGCCCGCGCATGGCCACCGAGACGGACCATGAAGGCGAAGAAACTGAAACGGCAAATGAGTGTGAGGATGAAGAGGACGAACAGGATGATGTCGATCTCGGTCTTCTTGGCGGAGGACGTGATTTGACCAACGTTGATGAAAGCGTTACACGCTGTATTTGGTAAGCAATCCAAATTAACATATGATACATTTAAGTGGGCTAATAAATTGTTTCCTTTTTAGCAAATTCGGACACGATGATGGTTATATGATTTGTTGTGACAGATGCTCGTAAGTTACTCAAATGAGTCGTGTGGTCGAAATCATTACAGTACTATAATTCTTGAATTTTGTCTAGTGTATGGCAACATGTCGATTGCATGAATTTGGACCGTAATAACATACCCGATGAGTTTCTGTGCGAGCTGTGCCAGCCACGTCGAGTCGATCGGGCTAGAGCTCGTGCCATACAATATCGTAAGCGTCAGGAATTTCGCCTCGCCACCCCTCCTCCGTCAAGTAGCCTCGATCGCGCGTTGGTGACCCGCAGAGAGAGAAGCAAGGACAGGACCAAAAATGATGATTACATTGACGTCGAAAAAACTTCCAAAAAGTTTCAAAAGAATTCCACCATCAACAATACTGGGTCAAAGTATACGCGGGGTGGTGCCAAAGGTGGAAGCGCTACAGCTGATAGAAATGAAAAATTTCAGCGTGCTGGTAAGCGAGTCGGACAACCAAAATGGAGAAGGAAGGGAAATGAGAAGCAGGAAGAATCCGCACCGCGAAAGAGAAAGGTAAATTTCCATGTGATGTGCTCTATAAATGCTTGGTTTAATTTAAAATATATATATATATATATATTATATTTCATTTTCGTCAAAATTCAAGATGTTCCGAACTAAATCTTCATCGGACGTGATCGATGTTGGAGGTCCCTCGTCCTCGACTACCGAGAACAGTCCATCAGGAGGTAGAAATCATCCCAGTGGTGAACTCTTACTGCAATGGATTGACCATTATGAAGAAGCGGTCACCAACCACTATTCGCCCGAGTTGAGAGCTCGTGTAGCAGCCGTCCGACCAAATGGATTCGGTGGCGAACTGCTTTCTCCGCCTTCTTCAACGCCTGTTTACCGCCTCGCAAGTAAAGCTGGAGGTTACAAGGTATAATTTTCGTATCAAATTCGTTTTTGTGTAGTGTAAGGTTTTTTTTTTTTGTTCGTATTTTTTATTATTATTATTTCTATCTACGTAATTTTTCTTTTTTTTTTTTATAATAATTTTATTTTATATATATATATTTTTTTTTATGTTTTCGTGTGTAGACGTTAGTCGCCGCAAACCCGATTCGCTGCGGGTCGCCTGTAATCGAATGTCGTGGAAAATATATGCTGGCCAGCCAGCTGAGGCCGTACAAATCGGGAGATGGTCCTGGACTTAGTGGATCCGGCGCGTCAGCTCTCCGCCCGACGCCTCATATCATCTTCCACCACCTCTTAGCCAGTAGCACTGACAATACCACACCTGCTGTAGAGATGTGTGTTGATGGCCGCAGTTACGGCAATGAGGCTCGGTTTGTCTGGCAGTCCTGTCAGCCTAATGCCGAGGTAAGTTATCCAAATATTATTAAAAAAATTAAAATGAGATGTAGACTTCTAGAAACTTATAATTTTTTGTTTTGTTTTGCAGATAAAGCACAAGGTTGAAAAAGGTTCTGTCCATTTGTTTCTGGTAGCCAAGACTGATATCCTTGAAAGCGAGGAGATCACTGTAGTGCACGATGTCAAAAATCCACTGCCTTGTCCGTACGAAGGTTGCCCGCACATGAGGAATAAGGACAGTGGAGCTCGAACTGGATTAAGCCAAGCTACCAACCCATTATCAGTTCTCTCTCCAGTGGAAGCCGACCGTAAGCGCCGAAGGAGGAGAACAGATTCGACAGCAAATGATCCTTCTTCCAGTGCCGCTATTGGTGCGGTGAATGTGACACCGGAATCGTCGATAGCGACACCGGTAGCTTCTGTCCCCAATGCCCAGACTTCAGTACCAGCACCTCCACCTATGCCGTGCGCCCTTCCACCAACGCCCGTCAAGCGCCAACAGCGTACTCCTTCCAAGGTTTCAGTCGTCGTTACAGAGGGTGAAGATTCTCAAGATGATAGTATAAACCCACATGACGAGACAGACGGACAAGGCTCTATGGACAACGAATCTTCATCTAAAAAGAAGCCATTGGTAAGAATACTTGGAGATTTTTGTTCCTTCTTTTGTTGTTTTTTAACCATGCTGTATTTTGGTACGATTACAGTCACGCGAGGAAAGGAAGATGGAAGCCATTATGAAAGCCTTTGAAAGAATGGAAAAGGCCCAACAACGACGCCAAGAATCGATAGCCAAAACAACGCATCGCAAAGATCCTAGGGATGACAAAGATGAGCCAGGTGATGAAGTAGACTCTCCACCTCCTTCCCATGGATCGGGAAACACTGGGGTTATAGAGAAGCGTGTTATGGTGGTACAAGAAGCCAGAAATAAAACTTTCCGCAGAGGGTTAGTTTTTTTCTATTTCTTAAATTTATTTTTTATTTTATTTTTTTTATCTCGTGGCATTAATGTATTTAATCATTGTTTACAGGCTTTGCAGGAAGCGAGGTGGTCGCATGCGGAGATCCAGTAGTGGAGCGAGTGTCAACGAGAGTTCACGTATACGTATGCGGGCATTATCCGGTGAGGTTCATTCGGGGCATTCGGCGACTGAAGAAGAATCTGAGCATGGTGGTAGCAGCAGTAGTCCCGGTCAACCCAATCCAGGCACACCTAGCGATGATCCTTCTACTATGGCATTTAAATGTCCTAAAACAAAGAAGGTACGTCGACAAAACTCGTAATTATTGATTGTTCGGATCGTTCATGTCATTCTGTCAATGTTGCATTTTACAGGTGGTTTTCAATAATTGGAGTGGGGACGGAAGCGAGCTGAATGGGAACAAAGGAGATTCCAATGACCTGCTGGGCGGTTCAAATTCTCTCTCCCTTTCTGTGCCAGTATGTTACATGAGGAACCCCAACCCGCGAAGTCCAACCCGGCCTTTGCGGACAGCCCACCTGCGGTATGGCGCGACGACAACCCAACAATCTGCATCAGACTCGAAACCTTCCTACAACATGATTTTGAATGGTTGCAGGCCTTCTACCCTGGCTTCGTTGAAATCCTCTGCGGGTTCGGCTTCTCCCGATCCACACGGAGAGGGAGGACACTCCAACGATGAAAATTCCTGGACAGCGCCTTTACCTGGCAGTGGTGGGCCCGGCGGTTCGGCCAAAAAGCGCTGGTTGAGACAGGCCATCAGTGAAGAAACCGAAACCGAGTCGCCAACCAGTGGCGGTTGTTTAGGTATTGGTGGCTTCGGATCAGGTGGTACTGTGCCAGCCAATGAAGTGTTGGATCACGTTACTCCTCTCAAAAAGAGGCGTTTAGCTAGAGCATCTCTGTCATCTGAGACGTCGTTCACGCCACCATCGACACCTACACCATCCAACGTTGGTGTCACCGGATCGAGTGAAAATGTTTCCAACGAATCGGGATTACAGCCGTTGATGGAAAAGGAAGCGGAATCCCTTTCAGCTGAAAATAGTCGAGGAACTCCACCAGAGTTTGACGATGGATTAAGCGAAGGGAATCAGGCGCAACAGCAACAATCTGGTGGCCATTCAAACGAAGCTTCTGATCCACCCACTCCGCCACTACCGCCTGCGATAGAAATGGCGAAAGCCATCGTTGGTTTGAGTTCGCCAACGAACGGTTACGTTAGTGAGTCTTCTCAGCAGATCTGGGCATCGCAGTCTGAGGAACATGTACAAGTACCACCCGAGGCAAATGTCGTTGCGTTCGCATCGGTAGACGAGCACGTAAGCGCTGCAGCTGCCCTTACACAGTTTCATGAAGGTGGCCTTTTTATTTCGTCGTCTCGACCAACATGGGAGTTTAGGGCTCCAGACGCCCAGTTTATGCGGGGCCGGAATCCTAGTGACGTGCCAGATGCTGTAACTACGGATGTTATTCAAGAAGTTATCCGTGAAGAGAAGCCTAAACCCGTGAAGAGAAAGGTTTGTCATTCAAACGTGAATTTGAGGTGTATTTTTTCAATCTCGTTTTTATTTTCTGCAGCTCTCCATTTTGG